>NW_027175603.1:0-97510 GCF_028021215.1 Eschrichtius robustus
GTTATAAATGATAACTCTCATCCACAGATATATTGAGGGAAGCAACGAAGAGGATTTGAAAGCAAGGCAGAATTGCAGGAAACAGATTTCAGGAGGTAGATACGAATCGCCTTTAAAGCACATGAAAAGCGGCAAAACGTCCACAATGATGCCCTTGGCCAAAAAGGGCGTATGCGTTTTTTCCTGAATATATTCAGGAAAAAACGCATACGCCCTTTTTGGCCAACCAAGCAACCTGGAAAGGCAAATCAGCACTACAAAGAAATCTCGCTTCCCATCGGTGAAAAGGGCCATGCTGCAAAAAGTGTCAAAACCAGAAATGCAGGACAGGCCATGGAGAAATGGCAGCCTTGCTACACTGATGGGCGGGATGTAAATTGCCAACAGCCACTCTGGAGAAGTGTACGTTGTGTCCTGAAACATGGAAAAAAAACAGCTTAGGGAGCATAGGGCACGTCCACTCATGGGCGTATAAATTGGAAAAACTAAAAATCAGCAAGACACAGGCACTGGAAGTTTAGGGCTGCTCTGTTGACAAGAACCTCCACTTCATGACACCTTAAATATCCCAGGAAAGAGAAAAATGGATAAAGAAGTTGTGGTCCTTATGTACAATGGAATATCACTCAGACATGAAATCAATGTCATAAGGCTAGTAGAAGCAAGATGAGTGGAGTTAGGTACGACGATTCTAAGTGAAATAAGTCACACAGAAAAAGACACTTATCATAAGCTATCACTTATAGAGGGAATGTAAAAACCGCTACACTTGAACTGAATTACAAAACAGAACAGAGTCACACGTTTAGAAAACACACTATGGCTGCTTAACGGGAATGGTGAGGTGGGGTGATGCATAAAACAAGGGTTTCAAATTCGCTCAGATACCGTTCCATACACCCAATATGTAATAGACAAGACCTACTCCTTGCTCAGTGAACTGGACTCAACATCCCCTATTCACCACACAAGAATATATGTGACTAGTAAGAATCTTAAAACCTATGTATTGATATCTCTCTGGAAGTGAGTCAAGTGGGTGTAAAGCCGCATAAACACAGCCATGAAAAGCAGCTAAACCCCATAATAAAAATAAATTACTTTTAAAAACCCATAAAACAAAGACAGTGAAAGAGAGAGAAATTCTTTCAAAATTCGTTCAGAGGCTGTGATGCAACCTGGATTGACCATATCCAGACCCACAGCTGGATGAGACATAAGGGTGGACACTCTTGGGGCTGAGAGGTTGGGTGAGGTTGGGTGAGCAAACGCAGACCCTTTAAAGTAATACTGCGTGGTACCCATCCCATGGGTCCCAAATCTCCAGGTTCAAGGGCAACTTCCTACATCGAAAACATGCATGAGAAACCCAGAAGATGGTACACCGTGTGATTTTGAAAGGTTTCTAAAACGCACCTCATTTCTCATCTCCTTGTGCTCGGTTTCGCCATTCCAGCTACTTTACTACCAATCTCCCTACTTGGAGAATCAGCACCTTTAACCTCCTGTTCCCTACAGGTTGCAATTTGTCCTGAGGATGAACGGGAAGAGGGGCAACCAATGAGAGACTAGATCTAGGTGTTGGGACAGGCACAGGTCACTCTATATTCCCAACAGGAAGAAGAATTAACCACAGGCTCAGCCTGCCACCCAGAAGCAGAATAGGGCCTGAGGCAATCCCGTGCTTTTGCGGCCAGCTCCCACAAAAGACAGTTGACAAATGGAGTTCAGGGAAACTGCAATTCACAAACCCGCAGAGTTATAAATGATAACTCTCATCCACAGATATATTGAGGGAAGGCAACGAAGAGGATTTGAAAGCAAGGCAGAATTGCAGGAAACAGATTTCAGGAGGTAGATACGAATCGCCTTTAAAGCACATGAAAAGCGGCAAAACGTCGACAATGATGCCCTTGGCCAAAAAGGGCGTATTCAGGAAAAAACGCATACGCCCTTTTTGGCCAACCAAGCAACCTGGAAAGGCAAATCAGCGCTACAAAGAAGTCTCGCTTCCCTTCGGTCAAAAGGGCCATGCTGCAAAAAGTGTCAAAACCAGAAATGCAGGACAGGCCATGGAGAAATGGCAGCCTTGCTACACTGATGGGCGGGATGTAAATTGCCAACAGCCACTCTGGAGAAGTGTACGTTGTGTCCTGAAACATAGAAAAAAAACAGCTTAGGGAGCATAGGGCACGTCCACTCATGGTCGTATAAATTGGAAAAACTAAAAATCAGCAAGACACAGGCACCGGAAAGTTTAGGGCTGCTCTGTTGACAAGAACCTCCACTTCATGACACCTTAAATATCCCAGGAAAGAGAAAAATGGATAAAGAAGTTGTGGTCCTTATGTACAATGGAATATCACTCAGACATGAAATCAATGTCTCATAAGGCTAGTAGAAGCAAGATGAGTGGAGTTAGGTACGACGATTCTAAGTGAAATAAGTTACACAGAAAAAGACACTTATCATAAGCTATCACTTATAGAGGGAATGTAAAAACCGCTACACTTGAACTGAATTACAAAACAGAACAGAGTCACATGTTTAGAAAACACACTATGGCTGCTTAACGGGAATGGTGAGGTGGGGTGATGCATAAAACAAGGGTTTCAAATTCGCTCAGATACCGTTCCATACACCCAATATGTAATAGACAAGACCTACTCCTTGCTCAGTGAACTGGACTCAACACCCCCTATTCCCCGCACAAGAATATATGTGACTAGTAAGAATCTTAAAACCTATGTATTGATATCTGTCTGGAAGTGAGTCAAGTGGGTGGAAAGCCGCATAAACACAACCATGAAAAGCAGCTAAACCCCATTATAAAAATAAATTACTTTTAAAAACCCGTAAAACAAAGACAGTGAAAGAGAGAGAAATTCTTACAAAATTCGTTCAGAGGCTGTGATGCAACCTGGATTGACCATATCCAGACCCACACCTGGATGAGACATAAGGGTGGACACTCTTGGGGCTGAGAGTTTGGGTGAGGTTGGGTGAGCAAACGCAGACCCTTTAAAGTAATACTGCGTGGTACCCATCCCATGGGTCCCAAATCTCCAGGTTCAAGGGCATCTTCCTACATCGAAAACATGCATGAGAAACCCAGAAGATGGTACACCGTGTGATTTTGAAAGGTTTCTAAAACGCACCTCATTTCTCATCTCCTTGTGCTCGGTTTCGCCATTCCAGCTACTTTACTAGCAATCTCCCTACTTGGAGAATCAGCACCTTTAACCTCCTGTTCCCTACAGGTTGCAATTTGTCCTGAGGATGAACGGGAAGAGGGGCAACCAATGAGAGACTAGATCTAGGTGTTGGGACAGGCACAGGTCACTCTATTTTCCCAACAGGAAGAAGAATTAACCACAGGCTCAGCCTGCCGCCCAGAAGCAGAATAGGGCCTGAGGCAATCCCGCGCTTTTGCGGCCAGCTCCCAAAAAAGACAGTTGAAAAATGGAGCTCAGGGAAACTGCAATTCACAAACCCGCAGAGTTATAAATGATAACTCTCATCCACAGATATATTGAGGGAAGGCAACGAAGAGGATTTGAAAGCAAGGCAGAATTGCAGGAAACAGATTTCAGGAGGTAGATACGAATCGCCTTTAAAGCACATGAAAAGCGGCAAAACGTCGACAATGATGCCCTTGGCCAAAAAGGGCGTATGCGTTTTTTCCTGAATATATTCAGGAAAAAACGCATACGCCCTTTTTGGCCAACCAAGCAACCTGGAAAGGCAAATCAGCGCTACAAAGAAGTCTCGCTTCCCATCGGTCAAAAGGGCCATGCTGCAAAAAGTGTCAAAACCAGAAATGCATGACAGGCCATGGAGAAATGGCAGCCTTGCTACACTGATGGGCGGGATGTAAATTGCCAACAGCCACTCTGGAGAAGTGTACGTTGTGTCCTGAAACATGGAAAAAAAACAGCTTAGGGAGCATAGGGCACGTCCACTCATGGGCGTATAAATTGGAAAAACTAAAAATCAGCAAGACACAGGCACCGGAAAGTTTAGGGCTGCTCTGTTGACAAGAACCTCCACTTCATGACACCTTAAATATCCCAGGAAAGAGAAAAATGGATAAAGAAGTTGTGGTCCTTATGTACAATGGAATATCACTCAGACATGAAATCAATGTCATAAGGCTAGTAGAAGCAAGATGAGTGGAGTTAGGTACGACGATTCTAAGTGAAATAAGTCACACAGAAAAAGACACTTATCATAAGCTATCACTTACAGAGGGAATGTAAAAACCGCTACACTTGAACTGAATTACAAAACAGAACAGAGTCACACGTTTAGAAAACACACTATGGCTGCTTAACGGGAATGGTGAGGTGGGGTGATGCATAAAACAAGGGTTTCAAATTCCCTCAGATACCGTTCCATACACCCAATATGTAATAGACAAGACCTACTCCTTGCTCAGTGAACTGGACTCAACACCCCCTATTCACCACACAAGAATATATGTGACTAGTAAGAATCATAAAACCTATGTATTGATATCTCTCTGGAAGTGAGTCAAGTGGGTGTAAAGCCGCATAAACACAGCCATGAAAAGCAGCTAAACCCCATTATAAAAATAAATTACTTTTAAAAACCCGTAAAACAAAGACAGTGAAAGAGAGAGAAATTCTTACAAAATTCTTTCAGAGGCTGTGATGCAACCTGGATTGACCATATCCAGACCCACACCTGGATGAGACATAAGGGTGGACACTCTTGGGGCTGAGAGGTTGGGTGAGGTTGGGTGAGCAAACGCAGACCCTTTAAAGTAATACTGCGTGGTACCCATCCCATGGGTCCCAAATCTCCAGGTTCAAGGGCATCTTCCTACATCGAAAACATGCATGAGAAACCCAGAAGATGGTACACCGTGTGATTTTGAAAGGTTTCTAAAACGCACCTCATTTCTCATCTCCTTGTGCTCGGTTTCGCCATTCCAGCTACTTTACTAGCAATCTCCCTACTTGGAGAATCAGCACCTTTAACCTCCTGTTCCCTACAGGTTGCAATTTGTCCTGAGGATGAACGGGAAGAGGGGCAACCAATGAGAGACTAGATCTAGGTGTTGGGACAGGCACAATTCACTCTATTTTCCCAACAGGAAGAAGAATTAACCACAGGCTCAGCCTGCTGCCCAGAAGCAGACTAGGGCCTGAGGCAATCCCGCGCTTTTGCGGCCAGCTCCCAAAAAAGACAATTGAAAAATGGAGCTCAGGGAAACTGCAATTCACAAACCCGCAGAGTTATAAATGATAACTCTCATCCACAGATATATTGAGGGAAGGCAACGAAGAGGATTTGAAAGCAAGGCAGAATTGCAGGAAACAGATTTCAGGAGGTAGATACGAATCGCCTTTAAAGCACATGAAAAGCGGCAAAACGTCGACAATGATGCCCTTGGCCAAAAAGGGCGTATGCGTTTTTTCCTGAATATATTCAGCAAAAAACGCATACGCCCTTTTTGGCCAACCAAGCAACCTGGAAAGGCAAATCAGCGCTACAAAGAAGTCTCGCTTCCCATCGGTCAAAAGGGCCATGCTGCAAAAAGTGTCAAAACCAGAAATGCAGGACAGGCCATGGAGAAATGGCAGCCTTGCTACACTGATGGGCGGGATGTAAATTGCCAACAGCCACTCTGGAGAAGTGTACGTTGTGTCCTGAAACATGGAAAAAAAACAGCTTAGGGAGCATAGGGCACGTCCACTCATGGGCGTATAAATTGGAAAAACTAAAAATCAGCAAGACACAGGCACCGGAAAGTTTAGGGCTGCTCTGTTGACAAGAACCTCCACTTCATGACACCTTAAATATCCCAGGAAAGAGAAAAATGGATAAAGAAGTTGTGGTCCTTATGTACAATGGAATATCACTCAGACATGAAATCAATGTCTCATAAGGCTAGTAGAAGCAAGATGAGTGGAGTTAGGTACGACGATTCTAAGTGAAATAAGTTACACAGAAAAAGACACTTATCATAAGCTATCACTTATAGAGGGAATGTAAAAACCGCTACACTTGAACTGAATTACAAAACAGAACAGAGTCACATGTTTAGAAAACACACTATGGCTGCTTAACGGGAATGGTGAGGTGGGGTGATGCATAAAACAAGGGTTTCAAATTCGCTCAGATACCGTTCCATACACCCAATATGTAATAGACAAGACCTACTCCTTGCTCAGTGAACTGGACTCAACACCCCCTATTCCCCGCACAAGAATATATGTGACTAGTAAGAATCTTAAAACCTATGTATTGATATCTGTCTGGAAGTGAGTCAAGTGGGTGGAAAGCCGCATAAACACAACCATGAAAAGCAGCTAAACCCCATTATAAAAATAAATTACTTTTAAAAACCCGTAAAACAAAGACAGTGAAAGAGAGAGAAATTCTTACAAAATTCGTTCAGAGGCTGTGATGCAACCTGGATTGACCATATCCAGACCCACACCTGGATGAGACATAAGGGTGGACACTCTTGGGGCTGAGAGTTTGGGTGAGGTTGGGTGAGCAAACGCAGACCCTTTAAAGTAATACTGCGTGGTACCCATCCCATGGGTCCCAAATCTCCAGGTTCAAGGGCATCTTCCTACATCGAAAACATGCATGAGAAACCCAGAAGATGGTACACCGTGTGATTTTGAAAGGTTTCTAAAACGCACCTCATTTCTCATCTCCTTGTGCTCGGTTTCGCCATTCCAGCTACTTTACTAGCAATCTCCCTACTTGGAGAATCAGCACCTTTAACCTCCTGTTCCCTACAGGTTGCAATTTGTCCTGAGGATGAACGGGAAGAGGGGCAACCAATGAGAGACTAGATCTAGGTGTTGGGACAGGCACAGGTCACTCTATTTTCCCAACAGGAAGAAGAATTAACCACAGGCTCAGCCTGCCGCCCAGAAGCAGAATAGGGCCTGAGGCAATCCCGCGCTTTTGCGGCCAGCTCCCAAAAAAGACAGTTGAAAAATGGAGCTCAGGGAAACTGCAATTCACAAACCCGCAGAGTTATAAATGATAACTCTCATCCACAGATATATTGAGGGAAGGCAACGAAGAGGATTTGAAAGCAAGGCAGAATTGCAGGAAACAGATTTCAGGAGGTAGATACGAATCGCCTTTAAAGCACATGAAAAGCGGCAAAACGTCGACAATGATGCCCTTGGCCAAAAAGGGCGTATGCGTTTTTTCCTGAATATATTCAGGAAAAAACGCATACGCCCTTTTTGGCCAACCAAGCAACCTGGAAAGGCAAATCAGCGCTACAAAGAAGTCTCGCTTCCCATCGGTCAAAAGGGCCATGCTGCAAAAAGTGTCAAAACCAGAAATGCATGACAGGCCATGGAGAAATGGCAGCCTTGCTACACTGATGGGCGGGATGTAAATTGCCAACAGCCACTCTGGAGAAGTGTACGTTGTGTCCTGAAACATGGAAAAAAAACAGCTTAGGGAGCATAGGGCACGTCCACTCATGGGCGTATAAATTGGAAAAACTAAAAATCAGCAAGACACAGGCACCGGAAAGTTTAGGGCTGCTCTGTTGACAAGAACCTCCACTTCATGACACCTTAAATATCCCAGGAAAGAGAAAAATGGATAAAGAAGTTGTGGTCCTTATGTACAATGGAATATCACTCAGACATGAAATCAATGTCATAAGGCTAGTAGAAGCAAGATGAGTGGAGTTAGGTACGACGATTCTAAGTGAAATAAGTCACACAGAAAAAGACACTTATCATAAGCTATCACTTACAGAGGGAATGTAAAAACCGCTACACTTGAACTGAATTACAAAACAGAACAGAGTCACACGTTTAGAAAACACACTATGGCTGCTTAACGGGAATGGTGAGGTGGGGTGATGCATAAAACAAGGGTTTCAAATTCCCTCAGATACCGTTCCATACACCCAATATGTAATAGACAAGACCTACTCCTTGCTCAGTGAACTGGACTCAACACCCCCTATTCACCACACAAGAATATATGTGACTAGTAAGAATCATAAAACCTATGTATTGATATCTCTCTGGAAGTGAGTCAAGTGGGTGTAAAGCCGCATAAACACAGCCATGAAAAGCAGCTAAACCCCATTATAAAAATAAATTACTTTTAAAAACCCGTAAAACAAAGACAGTGAAAGAGAGAGAAATTCTTACAAAATTCTTTCAGAGGCTGTGATGCAACCTGGATTGACCATATCCAGACCCACACCTGGATGAGACATAAGGGTGGACACTCTTGGGGCTGAGAGGTTGGGTGAGGTTGGGTGAGCAAACGCAGACCCTTTAAAGTAATACTGCGTGGTACCCATCCCATGGGTCCCAAATCTCCAGGTTCAAGGGCATCTTCCTACATCGAAAACATGCATGAGAAACCCAGAAGATGGTACACCGTGTGATTTTGAAAGGTTTCTAAAACGCACCTCATTTCTCATCTCCTTGTGCTCGGTTTCGCCATTCCAGCTACTTTACTAGCAATCTCCCTACTTGGAGAATCAGCACCTTTAACCTCCTGTTCCCTACAGGTTGCAATTTGTCCTGAGGATGAACGGGAAGAGGGGCAACCAATGAGAGACTAGATCTAGGTGTTGGGACAGGCACAATTCACTCTATTTTCCCAACAGGAAGAAGAATTAACCACAGGCTCAGCCTGCTGCCCAGAAGCAGACTAGGGCCTGAGGCAATCCCGCGCTTTTGCGGCCAGCTCCCAAAAAAGACAATTGAAAAATGGAGCTCAGGGAAACTGCAATTCACAAACCCGCAGAGTTATAAATGATAACTCTCATCCACAGATATATTGAGGGAAGGCAACGAAGAGGATTTGAAAGCAAGGCAGAATTGCAGGAAACAGATTTCAGGAGGTAGATACGAATCGCCTTTAAAGCACATGAAAAGCGGCAAAACGTCGACAATGATGCCCTTGGCCAAAAAGGGCGTATGCGTTTTTTCCTGAATATATTCAGGAAAAAACGCATACGCCCTTTTTGGCCAACCAAGCAACCTGGAAAGGCAAATCAGCGCTACAAAGAAGTCTCGCTTCCCATCGGTCAAAAGGGCCATGCTGCAAAAAGTGTCAAAACCAGAAATGCAGGACAGGCCATGGAGAAATGGCAGCCTTGCTACACTGATGGGCGGGATGTAAATTGCCAACAGCCACTCTGGAGAAGTGTACGTTGTGTCCTGAAACATGGAAAAAAAACAGCTTAGGGAGCATAGGGCACGTCCACTCATGGGCGTATAAATTGGAAAAACTAAAAATCAGCAAGACACAGGCACCGGAAAGTTTAGGGCTGCTCTGTTGACAAGAACCTCCACTTCATGACACCTTAAATATCCCAGGAAAGAGAAAAATGGATAAAGAAGTTGTGGTCCTTATGTACAATGGAATATCACTCAGACATGAAATCAATGTCTCATAAGGCTAGTAGAAGCAAGATGAGTGGAGTTAGGTACGACGATTCTAAGTGAAATAAGTCACACAGAAAAAGACACTTATCATAAGCTATCACTTACAGAGGGAATGTAAAAACCGCTACACTTGAACTGAATTACAAAACAGAACAGAGTCACACGTTTAGAAAACACACTATGGCTGCTTAACGGGAATGGTGAGGTGGGGTGATGCATAAAACAAGGGTTTCAAATTCCCTCAGATACCGTTCCATACACCCAATATGTAATAGACAAGACCTACTCCTTGCTCAGTGAACTGGACTCAACACCCCCTATTCACCACACAAGAATATATGTGACTAGTAAGAATCATAAAACCTATGTATTGATATCTCTCTGGAAGTGAGTCAAGTGGGTGTAAAGCCGCATAAACACAGCCATGAAAAGCAGCTAAACCCCATTATAAAAATAAATTACTTTTAAAAACCCGTAAAACAAAGACAGTGAAAGAGAGAGAAATTCTTACAAAATTCTTTCAGAGGCTGTGATGCAACCTGGATTGACCATATCCAGACCCACACCTGGATGAGACATAAGGGTGGACACTCTTGGGGCTGAGAGGTTGGGTGAGGTTGGGTGAGCAAACGCAGACCCTTTAAAGTAATACTGCGTGGTACCCATCCCATGGGTCCCAAATCTCCAGGTTCAAGGGCATCTTCCTACATCGAAAACATGCATGAGAAACCCAGAAGATGGTACACCGTGTGATTTTGAAAGGTTTCTAAAACGCACCTCATTTCTCATCTCCTTGTGCTCGGTTTCGCCATTCCAGCTACTTTACTAGCAATCTCCCTACTTGGAGAATCAGCACCTTTAACCTCCTGTTCCCTACAGGTTGCAATTTGTCCTGAGGATGAACGGGAAGAGGGGCAACCAATGAGAGACTAGATCTAGGTGTTGGGACAGGCACAAGTCACTCTATTTTCCCAACAGGAAGAAGAATTAACCACAGGCTCAGCCTGCTGCCCAGAAGCAGACTAGGGCCTGAGGCAATCCCGCGCTTTTGCGGCCAGCTCCCAAAAAAGACAATTGAAAAATGGAGCTCAGGGAAACTGCAATTCACAAACCCGCAGAGTTATAAATGATAACTCTCATCCACAGATATATTGAGGGAAGGCAACGAAGAGGATTTGAAAGCAAGGCAGAATTGCAGGAAACAGATTTCAGGAGGTAGATACGAATCGCCTTTAAAGCACATGAAAAGCGGCAAAACGTCGACAATGATGCCCTTGGCCAAAAAGGGCGTATGCGTTTTTTCCTGAATATATTCAGCAAAAAACGCATACGCCCTTTTTGGCCAACCAAGCAACCTGGAAAGGCAAATCAGCGCTACAAAGAAGTCTCGCTTCCCATCGGTCAAAAGGGCCATGCTGCAAAAAGTGTCAAAACCAGAAATGCAGGACAGGCCATGGAGAAATGGCAGCCTTGCTACACTGATGGGCGGGATGTAAATTGCCAACAGCCACTCTGGAGAAGTGTACGTTGTGTCCTGAAACATGGAAAAAAACAGCTTAGGGAGCATAGGGCACGTCCACTCATGGGCGTATAAATTGGAAAAACTAAAAATCAGCAAGACACAGGCACCGGAAAGTTTAGGGCTGCTCTGTTGACAAGAACCTCCACTTCATGACACCTTAAATATCCCAGGAAAGAGAAAAATGGATAAAGAAGTTGTGGTCCTTATGTACAATGGAATATCACTCAGACATGAAATCAATGTCTCATAAGGCTAGTAGAAGCAAGATGAGTGGAGTTAGGTACGACGATTCTAAGTGAAATAAGTCACACAGAAAAAGACACTTATCATAAGCTATCACTTACAGAGGGAATGTAAAAACCGCTACACTTGAACTGAATTACAAAACAGAACAGAGTCACACGTTTAGAAAACACACTATGGCTGCTTAACGGGAATGGTGAGGTGGGGTGATGCATAAAACAAGGGTTTCAAATTCCCTCAGATACCGTTCCATACACCCAATATGTAATAGACAAGACCTACTCCTTGCTCAGTGAACTGGACTCAACACCCCCTATTCACCACACAAGAATATATGTGACTAGTAAGAATCATAAAACCTATGTATTGATATCTCTCTGGAAGTGAGTCAAGTGGGTGTAAAGCCGCATAAACACAGCCATGAAAAGCAGCTAAACCCCATTATAAAAATAAATTACTTTTAAAAACCCGTAAAACAAAGACAGTGAAAGAGAGAGAAATTCTTACAAAATTCTTTCAGAGGCTGTGATGCAACCTGGATTGACCATATCCAGACCCACACCTGGATGAGACATAAGGGTGGACACTCTTGGGGCTGAGAGGTTGGGTGAGGTTGGGTGAGCAAACGCAGACCCTTTAAAGTAATACTGCGTGGTACCCATCCCATGGGTCCCAAATCTCCAGGTTCAAGGGCATCTTCCTACATCGAAAACATGCATGAGAAACCCAGAAGATGGTACACCGTGTGATTTTGAAAGGTTTCTAAAACGCACCTCATTTCTCATCTCCTTGTGCTCGGTTTCGCCATTCCAGCTACTTTACTAGCAATCTCCCTACTTGGAGAATCAGCACCTTTAACCTCCTGTTCCCTACAGGTTGCAATTTGTCCTGAGGATGAACGGGAAGAGGGGCAACCAATGAGAGACTAGATCTAGGTGTTGGGACAGGCACAAGTCACTCTATTTTCCCAACAGGAAGAAGAATTAACCACAGGCTCAGCCTGCTGCCCAGAAGCAGACTAGGGCCTGAGGCAATCCCGCGCTTTTGCGGCCAGCTCCCAAAAAAGACAATTGAAAAATGGAGCTCAGGGAAACTGCAATTCACAAACCCGCAGAGTTATAAATGATAACTCTCATCCACAGATATATTGAGGGAAGGCAACGAAGAGGATTTGAAAGCAAGGCAGAATTGCAGGAAACAGATTTCAGGAGGTAGATACGAATCGCCTTTAAAGCACATGAAAAGCGGCAAAACGTCGACAATGATGCCCTTGGCCAAAAAGGGCGTATGCGTTTTTTCCTGAATATATTCAGGAAAAAACGCATACGCCCTTTTTGGCCAACCAAGCAACCTGGAAAGGCAAATCAGCGCTACAAAGAAGTCTCGCTTCCCATCGGTCAAAAGGGCCATGCTGCAAAAAGTGTCAAAACCAGAAATGCAGGACAGGCCATGGAGAAATGGCAGCCTTGCTACACTGATGGGCGGGATGTAAATTGCCAACAGCCACTCTGGAGAAGTGTACGTTGTGTCCTGAAACATGGAAAATAAACAGCTTAGGGAGCATAGGGCACGTCCACTCATGGGCGTATAAATTGGAAAAACTAAAAATCAGCAAGACACAGGCACCGGAAAGTTTAGGGCTGCTCTGTTGACAAGAACCTCCACTTCATGACACCTTAAATATCCCAGGAAAGAGAAAAATGGATAAAGAAGTTGTGGTCCTTATGTACAATGGAATATCACTCAGACATGAAATCAATGTCTCATAAGGCTAGTAGAAGCAAGATGAGTGGAGTTAGGTACGACGATTCTAAGTGAAATAAGTCACACAGAAAAAGACACTTATCATAAGCTATCACTTACAGAGGGAATGTAAAAACCGCTACACTTGAACTGAATTACAAAACAGAACAGAGTCACACGTTTAGAAAACACACTATGGCTGCTTAACGGGAATGGTGAGGTGGGGTGATGCATAAAACAAGGGTTTCAAATTCCCTCAGATACCGTTCCATACACCCAATATGTAATAGACAAGACCTACTCCTTGCTCAGTGAACTGGACTCAACACCCCCTATTCACCACACAAGAATATATGTGACTAGTAAGAATCATAAAACCTATGTATTGATATCTCTCTGGAAGTGAGTCAAGTGGGTGTAAAGCCGCATAAACACAGCCATGAAAAGCAGCTAAACCCCATTATAAAAATAAATTACTTTTAAAAACCCGTAAAACAAAGACAGTGAAAGAGAGAGAAATTCTTACAAAATTCTTTCAGAGGCTGTGATGCAACCTGGATTGACCATATCCAGACCCACACCTGGATGAGACATAAGGGTGGACACTCTTGGGGCTGAGAGGTTGGGTGAGGTTGGGTGAGCAAACGCAGACCCTTTAAAGTAATACTGCGTGGTACCCATCCCATGGGTCCCAAATCTCCAGGTTCAAGGGCATCTTCCTACATCGAAAACATGCATGAGAAACCCAGAAGATGGTACACCGTGTGATTTTGAAAGGTTTCTAAAACGCACCTCATTTCTCATCTCCTTGTGCTCGGTTTCGCCATTCCAGCTACTTTACTAGCAATCTCCCTACTTGGAGAATCAGCACCTTTAACCTCCTGTTCCCTACAGGTTGCAATTTGTCCTGAGGATGAACGGGAAGAGGGGCAACCAATGAGAGACTAGATCTAGGTGTTGGGACAGGCACAAGTCACTCTATTTTCCCAACAGGAAGAAGAATTAACCACAGGCTCAGCCTGCTGCCCAGAAGCAGACTAGGGCCTGAGGCAATCCCGCGCTTTTGCGGCCAGCTCCCAAAAAAGACAATTGAAAAATGGAGCTCAGGGAAACTGCAATTCACAAACCCGCAGAGTTATAAATGATAACTCTCATCCACAGATATATTGAGGGAAGGCAACGAAGAGGATTTGAAAGCAAGGCAGAATTGCAGGAAACAGATTTCAGGAGGTAGATACGAATCGCCTTTAAAGCACATGAAAAGCGGCAAAACGTCGACAATGATGCCCTTGGCCAAAAAGGGCGTATGCGTTTTTTCCTGAATATATTCAGGAAAAAACGCATACGCACTTTTTGGCCAACCAAGCAACCTGGAAAGGCAAATCAGCGCTACAAAGAAGTCTCGCTTCCCATCGGTCAAAAGGGCCATGCTGCAAAAAGTGTCAAAACCAGAAATGCAGGACAGGCCATGGAGAAATGGCAGCCTTGCTACACTGATGGGCGGGATGTAAATTGCCAACAGCCACTCTGGAGAAGTGTACGTTGTGTCCTGAAACATGGAAAAAAAACAGCTTAGGGAGCATAGGGCACGTCCACTCATGGGCGTATAAATTGGAAAAACTAAAAATCAGCAAGACACAGGCACCGGAAAGTTTAGGGCTGCTCTGTTGACAAGAACCTCCACTTCATGACACCTTAAATATCCCAGGAAAGAGAAAAATGGATAAAGAAGTTGTGGTCCTTATGTACAATGGAATATCACTCAGACATGAAATCAATGTCTCATAAGGCTAGTAGAAGCAAGATGAGTGGAGTTAGGTACGACGATTCTAAGTGAAATAAGTCACACAGAAAAAGACACTTATCATAAGCTATCACTTACAGAGGGAATGTAAAAACCGCTACACTTGAACTGAATTACAAAACAGAACAGAGTCACACGTTTAGAAAACACACTATGGCTGCTTAACGGGAATGGTGAGGTGGGGTGATGCATAAAACAAGGGTTTCAAATTCCCTCAGATACCGTTCCATACACCCAATATGTAATAGACAAGACCTACTCCTTGCTCAGTGAACTGGACTCAACACCCCCTATTCACCACACAAGAATATATGTGACTAGTAAGAATCATAAAACCTATGTATTGATATCTCTCTGGAAGTGAGTCAAGTGGGTGTAAAGCCGCATAAACACAGCCATGAAAAGCAGCTAAACCCCATTATAAAAATAAATTACTTTTAAAAACCCGTAAAACAAAGACAGTGAAAGAGAGAGAAATTCTTACAAAATTCTTTCAGAGGCTGTGATGCAACCTGGATTGACCATATCCAGACCCACACCTGGATGAGACATAAGGGTGGACACTCTTGGGGCTGAGAGGTTGGGTGAGGTTGGGTGAGCAAACGCAGACCCTTTAAAGTAATACTGCGTGGTACCCATCCCATGGGTCCCAAATCTCCAGGTTCAAGGGCATCTTCCTACATCGAAAACATGCATGAGAAACCCAGAAGATGGTACACCGTGTGATTTTGAAAGGTTTCTAAAACGCACCTCATTTCTCATCTCCTTGTGCTCGGTTTCGCCATTCCAGCTACTTTACTAGCAATCTCCCTACTTGGAGAATCAGCACCTTTAACCTCCTGTTCCCTACAGGTTGCAATTTGTCCTGAGGATGAACGGGAAGAGGGGCAACCAATGAGAGACTAGATCTAGGTGTTGGGACAGGCACAAGTCACTCTATTTTCCCAACAGGAAGAAGAATTAACCACAGGCTCAGCCTGCTGCCCAGAAGCAGACTAGGGCCTGAGGCAATCCCGCGCTTTTGCGGCCAGCTCCCAAAAAAGACAATTGAAAAATGGAGCTCAGGGAAACTGCAATTCACAAACCCGCAGAGTTATAAATGATAACTCTCATCCACAGATATATTGAGGGAAGGCAACGAAGAGGATTTGAAAGCAAGGCAGTATTGCAGGAAACAGATTTCAGGAGGTAGATACGAATCGCCTTTAAAGCACATGAAAAGCGGCAAAACGTCGACAATGATGCCCTTGGCCAAAAAGGGCGTATGCGTTTTTTCCTGAATATATTCAGGAAAAAACGCATACGCCCTTTTTGGCCAACCAAGCAACCTGGAAAGGCAAATCAGCGCTACAAAGAAGTCTCGCTTCCCATCGGTCAAAAGGGCCATGCTGCAAAAAGTGTCAAAACCAGAAATGCAGGACAGGCCATGGAGAAATGGCAGCCTTGCTACACTGATGGGCGGGATGTAAATTGCCAACAGCCACTCTGGAGAAGTGTACGTTGTGTCCTGAAACATGGAAAAAAAACAGCTTAGGGAGCATAGGGCACGTCCACTCATGGGGGTATAAATTGGAAAAACTAAAAATCAGCAAGACACAGGCACCGGAAAGTTTAGGGCTGCTCTGTTGACAAGAACCTCCACTTCATGACACCTTAAATATCCCAGGAAAGAGAAAAATGGATAAAGAAGTTGTGGTCCTTATGTACAATGGAATATCACTCAGACATGAAATCAATGTCTCATAAGGCTAGTAGAAGCAAGATGAGTGGAGTTAGGTACGACGATTCTAAGTGAAATAAGTCACACAGAAAAAGACACTTATCATAAGCTATCACTTATAGAGGGAATGTAAAAACCGCTACACTTGAACTGAATTACAAAACAGAACAGAGTCACACGTTTAGAAAACACACTATATCTGCTTAACAGAAAAGGTGAGGTGGGGAGATGCATAAAACAAGGGTTTCAATTTCGCTCAGATACCGTTCCATACACCCAATATGTAATAGACAAGACCTACTCCTTGCTCAGTGAACTGGACTCAACACCCCCTATTTCCCGCACAAGAATATATGTGACTATTAAGAATCTTAAAACCTATGTATTGATATCTGTCTGGAAGTGAGTCAAGTGGGTGGAAAGCCGCATAAACACAACCATGAAAAGCAGCTAAACCCCATTATAAAAATAAATTACTTTTAAAAACCCGTAAAACAAAGACAGTGAAAGAGAGAGACATTCTTACAAAATTCGTTCAGAGGCTGTGATGCAACCTGGATTGACCATATCTAGACCCACAGCTGGATGAGACATAAGGGTGGACACTCTTGGGGCTGAGAGGTTGGGTGAGGTTGGGTGAGCAAACGCAGACCCTTTAAAATAATACTGCGTGGTACTCATCCCATGGGTCCCAAATCTCCAGGTTCAAGGGCATCTTCCTACATCGAAAACATGCATGAGAAACCCAGAAGATGGTACACCGTGTGATTTCGAAAGGTTTCTAAAAAGCACCTCATTTCTCATCTCCTTGTGCTCGGTTTCGCCATTCCAGCTACTTTACTAGCAATCTCCCTACTTGGAGAATCAGCACCTTTAACCTCCTGTTCCCTACAGGTTGCAATTTGTCCTGAGGATGAACGGGAAGAGGGGCAACAAATGAGAGACTAGATCTAGGTGTTGGGACAGGCAGAGGTCACTCTATTTTCCCATCAGGAAGAAGAATTAACCACAGGCTCAGCCTGCCGCCCAGAAGCAGAATAGGGCCTGAGGCAATCCCGCGCTTTTGCGGCCAGCTCCCAAAAAAGACAGTTGAAAAATGGAGCTCAGGGAAACTTCAATTCAAAAACCCTCAGAGTTGTAAATGATAACTCTCGTCCACAAATATATTGAGGGAAGGCAACGAAGAGGATTTGAAAGCAAGGCAGAATTGCAGGAAACAGATTTCAGGAGGTAGATACGAATCGCCTTTAAAGCACATGAAAAGCGGCAAAACGTCGACAATGATGCCCTTGGCCAAAAAGGGCGTATGCGTTTTTTCCTGAATATATTCAGGAAAAAACGCATACGCCCTTTTTGGCCAACCAAGCAACCTGGAAAGGCAAATCAGCGCTACAAAGAAGTCTCGCTTCCCATCGGTGAAAAGGGCCATGCTGCAAAAAGTGTCAAAACCAGAAATGCAGGACAGGCCATGGAGAAATGGCAGCCTTGCTACACTGATGGGCGGGATGTAAATTGCCAACAGCCACTCTGGAGAAGTGTACGTTGTGTCCTGAAACATCGAAAAAAAACAGCTTAGGGAGCATAGGGCACGTCCAATCATGGGCGTATAAATTGGAAAAACTAAAAATCAGCAAGACACAGGCACCGGAAAGTTTAGGGCTGCTCTGTTGACAAGAACCTCCACTTCATGACACCTTAAATATCCCAGGAAAGAGAAAAATGGATAAAGAAGTTGTGGTCCTTATGTACAATGGAATATCACTCAGACATGAAATCAATGTCTCATAAGGCTAGTAGAAGCAAGATGAGTGGAGTTAGGTACGACGATTCTAAGTGAAATAAGTCACACAGAAAAAGACACTTATCATAAGCTATCACTTACAGAGGGAATGTAAAAACCGCTACACTTGAACTGAATTACAAAACAGAACAGAGTCACACGTTTAGAAAACACACTATGGCTGCTTAACGGGAATGGTGAGGTGGGGTGATGCATAAAACAAGGGTTTAAATTCGATCAGATACCGTTCCATACACCCAATATGTAATAGACAAGACCTACTCCTTGCTCAGTGAACTGGACTCAACACCCCCTATTCACCACACAAGAATATATGTGACTAGTAAGAATCTTAAAACCTATGTTTTGATATCTCTCTGGAAGTGAGTCAAGTGGGTGTAAAGCCGCATAAACACAGCCATGAAAAGCAGCTAAACCCCATTATAAAAATAAATTACTTTTAAAAACCCATAAAACAAAGACAGTGAAAGAGAGAGAAATTCTTTCAAAATTCGTTCAGAGGCTGTGATGCAACCTGGATTGACCATATCTAGACCCACAGCTGGATGAGACATAAGGGTGGACACTCTTGGGGCTGAGAGGTTGGGTGAGGTTGGGTGAGCAAACGCAGACCCTTTAAAGTAATACTGCGTGGTACCCATCCCATGGGTCCCAAATCTCCAGGTTCAAGGGCATCTTCCTACATCGAAAACATGCATGAGAAACCCAGAAGATGGTACACCGTGTGATTTTGAAAGGTTTCTAAAACGCACCTCATTTCTCATCTCCTTGTGCTCGGTTTCGCCATTCCAGCTACTTTACTAGCAATCTCCCTACTTGGAGAATCAGCACCTTTAACCTCCTGTTCCCTACAGGTTGCAATTTGTCCTGAGGATGAACGGGAAGAGGGGCAACCAATGAGAGACTAGATCTAGGTGTTGGGACAGGCACAGTTCACTCTATTTTCCCAACAGGAAGAAGAATTAACCACAGGCTCAGCCTGCCGCCCAGAAGCAGAATAGGGCCTGAGGCAATCCCGCGCTTTTGCGGCCAGCTCCCAAAAAAGACAGTTGAAAAATGGAGCTCAGGGAAACTGCAATTCACAAACCCGCAGAGTTATAAATGATAACTCTCATCCACAGATATATTGAGGGAAGGCAACGAAGAGGATTTGAAAGCAAGGCAGAATTGCAGGAAACAGATTTCAGGAGGTAGACACGAATCGCCTTTAAAGCACATGAAAAGCGGCAAAACGTCCACAATGATGCCCTTGGCCAAAAAGGGCGTATGCGTTTTTTCCTGAATATATTCAGGAAAAAACGCATACGCCCTTTTTGGCCAACCAAGCAACCTGGAAAGGCAAATCAGCGCTACAAAGAAGTCTCGCTTCCCATCGGTGAAAAGGGCCATGCTGCAAAAAGTGTCAAAACCAGAAATGCAGGACAGGCCATGGAGAAATGGCAGCCTTGCTACACTGATGGGCAGGATATAAATTGCCAACAGCCACTCTGGAAAAGTGCACGTTGTGTCATGCAACATGGAAAAAAAACAGCTTAGGGAGAATAGGGCACGTCCACTCATGGGCGTATAAATCGGAAAAACTAAAAATCAGCAAGACACAGGCACCGGAAAGTTTAGGGCTGCTCTGTTGACAAGAACCTCCACTTCATGACACCTTAAATATCCCAGGAAAGAGAAAAATGGATAAAGAAGTTGTGGTCCTTATGTACAATGGAATATCACTCAGACATGAAATCAATGTCATAAGGCTAGTAGAAGCAAGATGAGTGGAGTTAGGTACGACGATTCTAAGTGAAATAAGTCACACAGAAAAAGACACTTATCATAAGCTATCACTTATAGAGGGAATGTAAAAACCGCTACACTTGAACTGAATTACAAAACAGAACAGAGTCACACGTTTAGAAAACACACTATGGCTGCATAACGGGAATGGTGAGGTGGGGTGATGCATAAAACAAGGGTTTCAAATTCGCTCAGATACCGTTCCATACACCCAATATGTAATAGACAAGACCTACTCCTTGCTCAGTGAACTGGACTCAACACCCCCTATTCACCACACAAGAATATATGTGACTAGTAAGAATCTTAAAACCTATGTATTGATATCTCTCTGGAAGTGAGTCAAGTGGGTGTAAAGCCGCATAAACACAGCCATGAAAAGCAGCTAAACCCCATTATAAAAATAAATTACTTTTAAAAACCCATAAAACAAAGACAGTGAAAGAGAGAGAAATTCTTACAAAATTCGTTCAGAGGCTGTGATGCAACCTGGATTGACCATATCAAGACCCACAGCTGGATGAGACATAAGGGTGGACACTCTTGGGGCTGAGAGGTTGGGTGAGGTTGGGTGAGCAAACGCAGACCCTTTAAAGTAATACTGCGTGGTACCCATCCCATGGGTCCCAAATCTCCAGGTTCAAGGGCATCTTCCTACATCGAAAACATGCATGAGAAACCCAGAAGATGGTACACCGTGTGATTTTGAAAGGTTTCTAAAACGCACCTCATTTCTCATCTCCTTGTGCTCGGTTTCGCCATTCCAGCTACTTTACTAGCAATCTCCCTACTTGGAGAATCAGCACCTTTAACCTCCTGTTCCCTACAGGTTGCAATTTGTCCTGAGGATGAACGGGAAGAGGGACAACCAATGAGAGACTAGATCTAGGTGTTGGGACAGGCACAGGTCACTCTATTTTCCCAACAGGAAGAAGAATTAACCACAGGCTCAGCCTGCCACGCAGAAGCAGAATAGGGCCTGAGGCAATCCCGCGCTTTTGCGGCCAGCTCCCACAAAAGACAGTTGAAAAATGGAGCTCAGGGAAACTGCAATTCACAAACCCGCAGAGTTATAAATGATAACTCTCATCCACAGATATATTGAGGGAAGGCAACGAAGAGGATTTGAAAGCAAGGCAGAATTGCAGGAAACAGATTTCAGGAGGTAGATACGAATCGCGTTTAAAGCACATGAAAAGCGGCAAAACGTCGACAATGATGCCCTTGGCCAAAAAGGGCGTATGCGTTTTTTCCTGAATATATTCAGGAAAAAACGCATACGCCCTTTTTGGCCAACCAAGCAACCTGGAAAGGCAAATCAGCGCTACAAAGAAGTCTCGCTTCCCATCGGTCAAAGGGCCATGCTGCAAAAAGTGTCAAAACCAGAAATGCAGGACAGGCCATGGAGAAATGGCAGCCTTGCTACACTGATGGGCGGGATGTAAATTGCCAACAGCCACTCTGGAGAAGTGTACGTTGTGTCCTGAAACATGGAAAAAAAACAGCTTAGGGAGCATAGGGCACGTCCACTCATGGGCGTATAAATTGGAAAAACTAAAAATCAGCAAGACACAGGCACCGGAAAGTTTAGGGCTGCTCTGTTGACAAGAACCTCCACTTCATGACACCTTAAATATCCCAGGAAAGAGAAAAATGGATAAAGAAGTTGTGGTCCTTATGTACAATGGAATATCACTCAGATATGAAATCAATGTCTCATAAGGCTAGTAGAAGCAAGATGAGTGGAGTTAGGTACGACGATTCTAAGTGAAATAAGTCACACAGAAAAAGACACTTATCATAAGCTATCACTTATAGAGGGAATGTAAAAACCGCTACACTTGAACTGAATTACAAAACAGAACAGAGTCACACGTTTAGAAAACACACTATATCTGCTTAAAAGGAAAGGTGAGGTGGGGAGATGCATAAAACAAGGGTTTCAAATTCGCTCAGATACCGTTCCATACACCCAATATGTAATAGACAAGACCTACTCCTTGCTCAGTGAACTGGACTCAACACCCCCTATTCACCACACAAGAATATATGTGTCTAGTAAGAATCTTAAAACCTATGTATTGATATCTCTCTGGAAGTGAGTCAAGTGGGTGTACAGCCGCATAAACACAGCCATGAAAAGCAGCTAAACCCCATTATAAAAATAAATTACTTTTAAAAACCCGTAAAACAAAGACAGTGAAAGAGAGAGAAATTCTTACAAAATTCGTTCAGAGGCTGTGATGCAACCTGGATTGACCATATCCAGACCCACACCTGGATGAGACATAAGGGTGGACACTCTTGGGGCTGAGAGGTTGGGTGAGGTTGGGTGAGCAAACGCAGACCCTTTAAAGTAATACTGCGTGGTACCCATCCCATGGGTCCCAAATCTCCAGGTTCAAGGGCATCTTCCTACATCGAAAACATGCATGAGAAACCCAGAAGATGGTACACCGTGTGATTTTGAAAGGTTTCTAAAACGCACCTCATTTCTCATCTCCTTGTGCTCGGTTTCGCATTCCAGCTACTTTACTAGCAATCTCCCTACTTGGAGAATCAGCACCTTTAACCTCCTGTTCCCTACAGGTTGCAATTTGTCCTGAGGATGAACGGGAAGAGGGGCAACCAATGAGAGACTAGATCTAGGTGTTGGGACAGGCACAAGTCACTCTATTTTCCCAACAGGAAGAAGAATTAACCACAGGCTCAGCCTGCTGCCCAGAAGCAGAATAGGGCCTGAGGCAATCCCGCGCTTTTGCGGCCAGCTCCCAAAAAAGACAGTTGAAAAATGGAGCTCAGGGAAACTGCAATTCACAAACCCGCAGAGTTATAAATGATAACTCTCATCCACAGATATATTGAGGGAAGGCAACAAAGAGGATTTGAAAGCAAGGCAGAATTGCAGGAAACAGATTTCAGGAGGTAGATACGAATCGCCTTTAAAGCACATGAAAAGCAGCAAAACGTCGACAATGATGCCCTTGGCCAAAAAGGGCGTATGCGTTTTTTCCTGAATATATTCAGGAAAAAACGCATACGCCCTTTTTGGCCAACCAAGCAACCTGGAAAGGCAAATCAGCGCTACAAAGAAGTCTCGCTTCCCATCGGTCAAAGGGCCATGCTGCAAAAAGTGTCAAAACCAGAAATGCAGGACAGGCCATGGAGAAATGGCAGCCTTGCTACACTGATGGGCGGGATGTAAATTGCCAACAGCCACTCTGGAGAAGTGTACGTTGTGTCCTGAAACATGGAAAAAAAACAGCTTAGGGAGCATAGGGCACGTCCACTCATGGGCGTATAAATTGGAAAAACTAAAAATCAGCAAGACACAGGCACCGGAAAGTTTAGGGCTGCTCTGTTGACAAGAACCTCCACTTCATGACACCTTAAATATCCCAGGAAAGAGAAAAATGGATAAAGAAGTTGTGGTCCTTATGTACAATGGAATATCACTCAGACATGAAATCAATGTCTCATAAGGCTAGTAGAAGCAAGATGAGTGGAGTTAGGTACGACGATTCTAAGTGAAATAAGTCACACAGAAAAAGACACTTATCATAAGCTATCACTTATAGAGGGAATGTAAAAACCGCTACACTTGAACTGAATTACAAAACAGAACAGAGTCACACGTTTAGAAAACACACTATGGCTGCTTAACGGGAATGGTGAGGTGGGGTGATGCATAAAACAAGGGTTTCAAATTCGCTCAGATACCGTTCCATACACCCAATATGTAATAGACAAGACCTACTCCTTGCTCAGTGAACTGGACTCAACACCCCCTATTTCCCGCACAAGAATATATGTGACTAGTAAGAATCTTAAAACCTATGTATTGATATCTGTCTGGAAGTGAGTCAAGTGGGTGGAAAGCCGCATAAACACAACCATGAAAAGCAGCTAAACCCCATTATAAAAATAAATTACTTTTAAAAACCCGTAAAACAAAGACAGTGAAAGAGAGAGAAATTCTTACAAAATTCGTTCAGAGGCTGTGATGCAACCTGGATTGACCATATCTAGACCCACACCTGGATGAGACATAAGGGTGGACACACTTGGGGATGAGAGGTTGCGTGAGGTTGGGTGAGCAAACGCAGACCCTTTAAAGTAATACTGCGTGGTACCCATCCCATGGGTCCCAAATCTCCAGGTTCAAGGGCATCTTCCTACATCGAAAACATGCATGAGAAACCCAGAAGATGGTACACCGTGTGATTTTGAAAAGTTTCTAAAACGCACCTCATTTCTCATCTCCTTGTGCTCGGTTTCGCCATTCCAGCTACTTTACTAGCAATCTCCCTACTTGGAGAATCAGCACCTTTAACCTCCTGTTCCCTACAGGTTGCAATTTGTCCTGAGGATGAACGGGAAGAGGGGCAACCAATGAGAGACTAGATCTAGGTGTTGGGACAGGCACAGGTCACTCTATTTTCCCAACAGGAAGAAGAATTAACCACAGGCTCAGCCTGCCGCCCAGAAGCAGAATAGGGCCTGAGGCAATCCCGCGCTTTTGCGGCCAGCTCCCAAAAAAGACAGTTGAAAAATGGAGCTCAGGGAAACTGCAATTCACAAACCCGCAGAGTTATAAATGATAACTCTCATCCACAGATATATTGAGGGAAGGCAACGAAGAGGATTTGAAAGCAAGGCAGAATTGCAGGAAACAGATTTCAGGAGGTAGATACGAATCGCCTTTAAAGCACATGAAAAGCGGCAAAACGTCCACAATGATGCCCTTGGATAAAAAGGGCGTATGCGTTTTTTCCTGAATATATTCAGGAAAAAACGCATACGCCCTTTTTGGCCAACCAAGCAACCTGGAAAGGCAAATCAGCGCTACAAAGAAGTCTCGCTTCCCATCGGTCAAAAGGGCCATGCTGCAAAAAGTGTCAAAACCAGAAATGCAGGACAGGCCATGGAGAAATGGCAGCCTTGCTACACTGATGGGCGGGATGTAAATTGCCAACAGCCACTCTGGAGAAGTGTACGTTGTGTCCTGAAACATGGAAAAAAAACAGCTTAGGGAGCATAGGGCACGTCCACTCATGGGCGTATAAATTGGAAAAACTAAAAATCAGCAAGACACAGGCACCGGAAAGTTTAGGGCTGCTCTGTTGACAAGAACCTCCACTTCATGACACCTTAAATATCCCAGGAAAGAGAAAAATGGATAAAGAAGTTGTGGTCCTTATGTACAATGGAATATCACTCAGACATGAAATCAATGTTATAAGGCTAGTAGAAGCAAGATGAGTGGAGTTAGGTACGACGATTCTAAGTGAAATAAGTCACACAGAAAAAGACACTTATCATAAGCTATCACTTATAGAGGGAATGTAAAAACCGCTACACTTGAACTGAATTAAAAAACAGAACAGAGTCACACGTTTAGAAAACACACTATATCTGCTTAACAGGAAAGGTGAGGTGGGGAGATGCATAAAACAAGGGTTTCAAATTCGCTCAGATACCGTTCCATACACCCAATATGTAATAGACAAGACCTACTCCTTGCTCAGTGAACTGGACTCAACACCCCCTATTTCCCGCACAAGAATATATGTGACTAGTAAGAATCTTAAAACCTATGTATTGATATCTGTCTGGAAGTGAGTCAAGTGGGTGTAAAGCCGCATAAACACAACCATGAAAAGCAGCTAAACCCCTTTATAAAAATAAATTACTTTTAAAAACCCGTAAAACAAAGACAGTGAAAGAGAGAGAAATTCTTACAAAATTCGTTCAGAGGCTGTGATGCAACCTGGATTGACCATATCTAGACCCACACCTGGATGAGACATAAGGGTGGACACTCTTGGGGCTGAGAGGTTGGGTGAGGTTGGGTGAGCAAACGCAGACCCTTTAAATTAATACTGCGTGGTACCCATCCCATGGGTCCCAAATCTCCAGGTTCAAGGGCATCTTCCTACATCGAAAACATGCATGAGAAACCCAGAAGATGGTACACCGTGTGATTTTGAAAGGTTTCTAAAACGCACCTCATTTCTCATCTCCTTGTGCTCGGTTTCGCCATTCCAGCTACTTTACTAGCAATCTCCCTACTTGGAGAATCAGCACCTTTAACCTCCTGTTCCCTACAGGTTGCAATTTGTCCTGAGGATGAACGGGAAGAGGGGCAACCAATGAGAGACTAGATCTAGGTGTTGGGACAGGCACAGGTCACTCTATTTTCCCAACAGGAAGAAGAATTAACCACAGGCTCAGCCTGCCGCCCAGAAGCAGAATAGGGCCTGAGGCAATCCCGCGCTTTTGCGGCCAGCTCCCAAAGAAGACAGTTGAAAAATGGAGCTCAGGGAAACTGCAATTCACAAACCCGCAGAGTTATAAATGATAACTCTCATCCACAGATATATTGAGGGAAGGCAACGAAGAGGATTTGAAAGCAAGGCAGAATTGCAGGAAACAGATTTCAGGAGGTAGATACGAATCGCCTTTAAAGCACATGAAAAGCGGCAAAACGTCGACAATGATGCCCTTGGCCAAAAAGGGTGTATGCGTTTTTTCCTGAATATATTCAGGAAAAAACGCATACGCCCTTTTTGGCCAACCAAGCAACCTGGAAAGGCAAATCAGCGCTACAAAGAAGTCTCGCTTCCCATCGGTGAAAAGGGCCATGCTGAAAAAAGTGTCAAAACCAGAAATGCAGGACAGGCCATGGAGAAATGGCAGCCTTGCTACACTGATGGGCGGGATGTAAATTGCCAACAGCCACTCTGGAGAAGTGTACGTTGTGTCCTGAAACATGGAAAAAAAACAGCTTAGGGAGCATAGGGCACGTCCACTCATGGGCGTATAAATTGGAAAAACTAAAAATCAGCAAGACACAGGCACCGGAAAGTTTAGGGCTGCTCTGTTGACAAGAACCTCCACTTCATGACACCTTAA
This sequence comes from Eschrichtius robustus, assembly GCF_028021215.1. NCBI lineage: Eukaryota > Metazoa > Chordata > Mammalia > Artiodactyla > Eschrichtiidae > Eschrichtius > Eschrichtius robustus. The sequence continues at coordinate 26,959 of NW_027175603.1, forward strand.
ATATCCCAGGAAAGAGAAAAATGGATAAAGAAGTTGTGGTCCTTATGTACAATGGAATATCACTCAGACATGAAATCAATGTCTCATAAGGCTAGTAGAAGCAAGATGAGTGGAGTTAGGTACGACGATTCTAAGTGAAATAAGTCACACAGAAAAAGACACATATCATAAGCTATCACTTATAGAGGGAATGTAAAAACCGCTACACTTGAACTGAATTACAAAACAGAACAGAGTCACACGTTTAGAAAACACACTATGGCTGCTTAACGGGAATGGTGAGGTGGGGAGATGCATAAAACAAGGGTTTCAAATTCGCTCAGATACCGTTCCATACACCCAATATGTAATAGACAAGACCTACTCCTTGCTCAGTGAACTGGACTCAACACCCCCTATTTCCCGCACAAGAATATATGTGACTAGTAAGAATCTTAAAACCTATGTATTGATATCTGTCTGGAAGTGAGTCAAGTGGGTGTAAAGCCGCATAAACACAACCATGAAAAGCAGCTAAACCCCATTATAAAAATAAATTACTTTTAAAAACCCATAAAACAAAGACAGTGAAAGAGAGAGAAATTCTTACAAAATTCGTTCAGAGGCTGTGATGCAAACTGGATTGACCATATCTAGACCCACACCTGGATGAGACATAAGGGTGGACACACTTGGGGATGAGAGGTTGGGTGAGGTTGGGTGAGCAAATGCAGACCCTTTAAAGTAATACTGCGTGGTACCCATCCCATGGGTCCCAAATCTCCAGGTTCAAGGGCATCTTCCTACATCGAAAACATGCATGAGAAACCCAGAAGATGGTACACCGTGTGATTTTGAAAAGTTTCTAAAACGCACCTCATTTCTCATCTCCTTGTGCTCGGTTTCGCCATTCCAGCTACTTTACTAGCAATCTCCCTACTTGGAGAATCAGCACCTTTAACCTCCTGTTCCCTACAGGTTGCAATTTGTCCTGAGGATGAACGGGAAGAGGGGCAACCAATGAGAGACTAGATCTAGGTGTTGGGACAGGCACAGGTCACTCTATTTTCCCAACAGGAAGAAGAATTAACCACAGGCTCAGCCTGCCGCCCAGAAGCAGAATAGGGCCTGAGGCAATCCCGCGCTTTTGCGGCCAGCTCCCAAAAAAGACAGTTGAAAAATGGAGCTCAGGGAAACTGCAATTCACAAACCCGCAGAGTTATAAATGATAACTCTCATCCACAGATATATTGAGGGAAGGCAACGAAGAGGATTTGAAAGCAAGGCAGAATTGCAGGAAACAGATTTCAGGAGGTAGATACGAATCGCCTTTAAAGCACATGAAAAGCGGCAAAACGTCCACAATGATGCCCTTGGATAAAAAGGGCGTATGCGTTTTTTCCTGAATATATTCAGGAAAAAACGCATACGCCCTTTTTGGCCAACCAAGCAACCTGGAAAGGCAAATCAGCGCTACAAAGAAGTCTCGCTTCCCATCGGTCAAAAGGGCCATGCTGCAAAAAGTGTCAAAACCAGAAATGCAGGACAGGCCATGGAGAAATGGCAGCCTTGCTACACTGATGGGCGGGATGTAAATTGCCAACAGCCACTCTGGAGAAGTGTACGTTGTGTCCTGAAACATGGAAAAAAAACAGCTTAGGGAGCATAGGGCACGTCCACTCATGGGCGTATAAATTGGAAAAACTAAAAATCAGCAAGACACAGGCACCGGAAAGTTTAGGGCTGCTCTGTTGACAAGAACCTCCACTTCATGACACCTTAAATATCCCAGGAAAGAGAAAAATGGATAAAGAAGTTGTGGTCCTTATGTACAATGGAATAGCACTCAGACATGAAATCAATGTTATAAGGCTAGTAGAAGCAAGATGAGTGGAGATAGGTACGACGATTCTAAGTGAAATAAGTCACACGGAAAAAGACACTTATCATAAGCTATCACTTATAGAGGGAATGTAAAAACCGCTACACTTGAACTGAATTAAAAAACAGAACAGAGTCACACGTTTAGAAAACACACTATATCTGCTTAACAGGAAAGGTGAGGTGGGGAGATGCATAAAACAAGGGTTTCAAATTCGCTCAGATACCGTTCCATACACCCAATATGTAATAGACAAGACCTACTCCTTGCTCAGTGAACTGGACTCAACACCCCCTATTTCCCGCACAAGAATATATGTGACTAGTAAGAATCTTAAAACCTATGTATTGATATCTGTCTGGAAGTGAGTCAAGTGGGTGTAAAGCCGCATAAACACAACCATGAAAAGCAGCTAAACCCCTTTATAAAAATAAATTAATTTAAAAACCCGTAAAACAAAGACAGTGAAAGAGAGAGAAATTCTTACAAAATTCGTTCAGAGGCTGTGATGCAACCTGGATTGACCATATCTAGACCCACACCTGGATGAGACATAAGGGTGGACACTCTTGGGGCTGAGAGGTTGGGTGAGGTTGGGTGAGCAAACGCAGACCCTTTAAATTAATACTGCGTGGTACCCATCCCATGGGTCCCAAATCTCCAGGTTCAAGGGCATCTTCCTACATCGAAAACATGCATGAGAAACCCAGAAGATGGTACACCGTGTGATTTTGAAAGGTTTCTAAAACGCACCTCATTTCTCATCTCCTTGTGCTCGGTTTCGCCATTCCAGCTACTTTACTAGCAATCTCCCTACTTGGAGAATCAGCACCTTTAACCTCCTGTTCCCTACAGGTTGCAATTTGTCCTGAGGATGAACGGGAAGAGGGGCAACCAATGAGAGACTAGATCTAGGTGTTGGGACAGGCACAGGTCACTCTATTTTCCCAACAGGAAGAAGAATTAACCACAGGCTCAGCCTGCCGCCCAGAAGCAGAATAGGGCCTGAGGCAATCCCGCGCTTTTGCGGCCAGCTCCCAAAAAAGACAGTTGAAAAATGGAGCTCAGGGAAACTGCAATTCACAAACCCGCAGAGTTATAAATGATAACTCTCATCCACAGATATATTGAGGGAAGGCAACGAAGAGGATTTGAAAGCAAGGCAGAATTGCAGGAAACAGATTTCAGGAGGTAGATACGAATCGCCTTTAAAGCACATGAAAAGCGGCAAAACGTCCACAATGATGCCCTTGGCCAAAAAGGGCGTATGCGTTTTTTCCTGAATATATTCAGGAAAAAACGCATACGCCCTTTTTGGCCAACCAAGCAACCTGGAAAGGCAAATCAGCGCTACAAAGAAGTCTCGCTTCCCATCGGTGAAAAGGGCCATGCTGCAAAAAGTGTCAAAACCAGAAATGCAGGACAGGCCATGGAGAAATGGCAGCCTTGCTACACTGATGGGCGGGATGTAAATTGCCAACAGCCACTCTGGAGAAGTGTACGTTGTGTCCTGAAACATCGAAAAAAAACAGCTTAGGGAGCATAGGGCACGTCCACTCATGGGCGTATAAATTGGAAAAACTAAAAATCAGCAAGACACAGGCACCGGAAAGTTTAGGGCTGCTCTGTTGACAAGAACCTCCACTTCATGACACCTTAAATATCCCAGGAAAGAGAAAAATGGATAAAGAAGTTGTGGTCCTTATGTACAATGGAATATCACTCAGACATGAAATCAATGTTATAAGGCTAGTAGAAGCAAGATGAGTGGAGTTAGGTACGACGATTCTAAGTGAAATAAGTCACACAGAAAAAGACACTTATCATAAGCTATCACTTATAGAGGGAATGTAAAAACCGCTACACTTGAACTGAATTAAAAAACAGAACAGAGTCACACGTTTAGAAAACACACTATATCTGCTTAACAGGAAAGGTGAGGTGGGGAGATGCATAAAACAAGGGTTTCAAATTCGCTCAGATACCGTTCCATACACCCAATATGTAATAGACAAGACCTACTCCTTGCTCAGTGAACTGGACTCAACACCCCCTATTTCCCGCACAAGAATATATGTGACTAGTAAGAATCTTAAAACCTATGTATTGATATCTGTCTAGAAGTGAGTCAAATGGGTGTAAAGCCGCATAAACACAACCATGAAAAGCAGCTAAACCCCATTATGAAAATAAATTACTTTTAAAAACCCGTAAAACAAAGACAGTGAAAGAGAGAGAAATTCTTACAAAATTCGTTCAGAGGCTGTGATGCAACCTGGATTGACCATATCTAGACCCACAGCTGGATGAGACATAAGGGTGGACACTCTTGGGGCTGAGAGATTGGGTGAGCAAACGCAGACCCTTTAAAGTAATACTGAGTGGTACCCATCCCATGGGTCCCAAATCTCCAGGTTCAAGGGCATCTTCCTACATCGAAAACATGCATGAGAAACACAGAAGATGGTACACCGTGTGATTTTGAAAGGTTTCTAAAACGCACCTCATTTCTCATCTCCTTGTGCTCGGGTTCGCCTTTCCAGCTACTTTACTAGCAATCTCCCTACTTGGAGAATCAGCACCTTTAACTTCCTGTTCCCTACAGGTTGCAATTTGTCCTGAGGATGAACGGGAAGAGGGGCAACCAATGAGAGACTAGATCTAGGTGTTGGGACAGGCACCGGTCACTATTTTCCCATCAGGAAGAATAATTAAACACAGGCTCAGCCTGCCGCCTGGAACAAGAATAGGGCCTGAGGCAATCCCGTGATTTTGAGGCCAGCTCCCAAAAAAGACGGTTGAAAAATGGAGCTCAGGGGCACTGCAATTCACAAACCTACTGAGTTATAAATGATAACTCTCGTCCACAAATATATTGAGGGAAGGCAACGAAGAGGATTTGAAAGCAAGGCAGAATTGCAGGAAACAGGTTTCAGGAGGTAGATTCGAATCGCCTTTAAAGCACATGAAAAGTGGCAAAACGTCGACAATGATGCCCTTGGCCAAAAAGGGCGTATGCGTTTTTTCCTGAATATATTCAGGAAAAAACGCATACGCCCTTTTTGGCCAACCAAGCAACCTGGAAAGGCAAATCAGCGCTACAAAGAAGTCTCGCTTCCCATCGGTCAAAAGGGCCATGCTGCAAAAAGTGTCAAAACCAGAAATGCAGGACAGGCCATGGAGAAATGGCAGCCTTGCTACGCTGATGGGCGGGATGTAAATTGCCAACAGCCACTCTGGAGAAGTGTATGTTGTGTCCTCAAACATCGAAAAAACACAGCTTAGGGAGCATAGGGCACGTCCACTCATGGGAGTATAAATTGGGAAAACTAAAAATCAGCAAGACACAGGCACCCAAAAGTTTAGGGCTGTTCTGTTGACAAGAACCTCCACTTCATGACACCTTAAATATCCCAGGAAAGAGAAAAATGGATAAAGAAGTTGTGGTCCTTATGTACAATGGAATATCACTCAGACATGAAATCAATGTCATAAGGCTAGTAGAAGCAAGATGAGTGGATTTAGGTACAACGATTCTAAGTGAAATAAGTCACACAGAAAAAGACACTTATCATAAGCTATCACTTATAGAGGGAATGTAAAAACCGCTACACTTGAACTGAATTACAAAACAGAACAGAGTCACACGTTTAGAAAACACATTATGGCTGCTTAACGTGAAAGGTGAGGTGGGGTGATGCATAAAACAAGGGTTTCAAATTCGCTCAGATACCGACCCATACACCCAATATGTAATAGACAAGACCTACTCCTTGCTCAGTGAACTGGACTCAACACCCCCTATTCACCGCACAAGAATATATGTGACTAGTAAGAATCTTAAAACCTGTGTGTGTGTGTGTATTGATGTCTGTCTGGAAGTGAGTCAAGTGTGTGTAAAGCCGCATAAACACAGCCGTGAAAAGCAGCTAAACCCCATTATAAAAATAAATTACTTTTAAAAACCCATAAAACAAAGACAGTGAAAGAGAGAGAAATTCTTACAAAATTCGTTCAGAGGCTGTGATGCAACCTGGATTGACCATATCTAGACCCACAGCTGGATGAGACATAAGGGTGGACACTCTTGGGGCTGAGAGGTTGGGTGAGGTTGGGTGAGCAAACGCAGACCCTTTAAAGTAATACTGCGTGGTACCCATCCCATGGGTCCCAAATCTCCAGGTTCAAGGGCATCTTCCTACATCGAAAACATGCATGAGAAACCCAGAAGATGGTACACCGTGTGATTTTGAAAGGTTTCTAAAACGCACCTCATTTCTCATCTCCTTGTGCTCGGGTTCGCCTTTCCAGCTACTTTACTAGCAATCTCCCTACTTGGAGAATCAGCACCTTTAACCTCCTGTTCCCTACAGGTTGCAATTTGTCCTGAGGATGAACGGGAAATGGGGCAACCAATGAGAGACTAGATCTAGGTTTTGGGACAGGCAGAGGTCACCCTATTTTCCCACCAGGAAGAAGAATTAACCACAGGCTCAGCCTGCCGCCCAGAAGCAGAATAGGGCCTGAGGCAATCCCGCGCTTTTGCGGCCAGCTCCCAAAAAAGACCGTTGAAAAATGGAGCTCAGGGAAACTGCAATTCACAAACCCGCAGAGTTATAAATGATAACTCTCATCCACAGATATATTGAGGGAAGGCAACGAAGAGGATTTGAAAGCAAGGCAGAATTGCAGGAAACAGATTTCAGGAGGTAGATACGAATCGCCTTTAAAGCATATGAAAAGCGGCAAAACGTCGACAATGATGCCCTTGGCAAAAAAGGGCGTATGCGTTTTTTCCTGAATATATTCAGGAAAAAACGCATACGCCCTTTTTGGCCAACCAAGCAACCTGGAAAGGCAAATCAGCGCTACAAAGAAGTCTCGCTTCCCATCGGTGAATAGGGCCATGCTGCATAAATTGTCAAAACCAGAAATGCAGGACAGGCCATGGAGAAATGGCAGCCTTGCTACACTGATGGGCGGGATGTAAATTGCCAACAGCCACTCTGGAGAAGTGTACGTTGTGTCCTGAAACATCGAAAAAAAACAGCTTAGGGAGCATAGGGCACGTAACCTCATGGGCGTATAAATTGGAAAAACTAAAAATCAGCAAGACACAGGCACCCGAAAGTTTAGGGCTGCTCTGTTGACAAGAACCTCCACTTCATGACACCTTAAATATCCCAGGAAAGAGAAAAATGGATAAAGAAGTTGTGGTCCTTATGAACAATGGAATATCACTCAGACATGTAATCAATGTTATAAGGCGAGTAGAAGCAAGATGAGTGGAGTTAGGAACGACGATTCTAAGTGAAATAAGTCACACAGAAAAAGACACTTATCATAAGCTATCACTTATAGAGGGAATGTAAAAACCGCTACACTTGAACTGAATTACAAAAGAGAACAGAGTCACACGTTTAGAAAACACACTATGGCTGCTTAACGGGAAAGTTGAGGTTGGGTTATGCGTAAAACAAGGGTTTCAAATTCGCTCAGATACCGTTCCATACACCCAATATGTAATAGACAAGACCTACTCCTTGCTCAGTGAACTGGACTCAACACCCCCTATTCACCGCACAAGAATATATCTGACTAGTAAGAATCTTAAAACCTATGTATTGATATCTCTCTGGAAGTAAGTCAAGTGGGTGTAAAGCTGCATAAACAGAGCCGTGAAAAGCAGCTAAACCCCATTATAAAAATAAATTACTTTTAAAAACCCGTAAAACAAAGACAGTGAAAGAGAGAGAAATTCTTACAAAATTCGTTCAGGGGCTGTGATGCAACCTGGATTGACCATATCTAGACCCACAGCTGGATGAGACGTAAGGGTGGACACTCTTGGGGCTGACAGTTTTGGTGAGGTTGGGTGAGCAAACGCAGACCCTTTAAAGTAATACTGCGTGGTACCCATCCCATGGGTCCCAAATCTCCAGGTTCAAGGGCATCTTCCTACATCGAAAACTTGCATGAGAAACCCAGAAGATGGTACACCGTGTGATCGGAAAAGGTTTCTAAAATGCACCTCATTTCTCATCTCCTTGTGCTCGGGTTCGCCATTCCAGCTTCTTTACTAGTAATGTCCCTACTTGGCTAATCAGCACCTTTAACCTCCTGTTCCGTACAGGTTGCAATTTGTCCTGAGGATGAAAGGGAAGGGGGCAACCAATGAGAGACTAGATCTAGGTGTTGGGACAGGCACAGGTCACTCTATTTTCCCAACAGGAAGAAGAATTAACCACAGGCTCAGCCTGCCGCCCAGAAGCAGAATAGGGCCTGAGGCAATCCCGCGCTTTTGCGGCCAGCTCCCAAAAAAGACAGTTGAAAAATGGAGCTCAGGGAAACTGCAATTCACAAACCCGCAGAGTTATAAATGATAACTCTCATCCACAGATATATTGAGGGAAGCAACGAAGAGGATTTGAAAGCAAGGCAGAATTGCAGGAAACAGATTTCAGGAGGTAGATACGAATCGCCTTTAAAGCACATGAAAAGCGGCAAAACGTCCACAATGATGCCCTTGGCCAAAAAGGGCGTATGCGTTTTTTCCTGAATATATTCAGGAAAAAACGCATACGCCCTTTTTGGCCAACCAAGCAACCTGGAAAGGCAAATCAGCACTACAAAGAAATCTCGCTTCCCATCGGTGAAAAGGGCCATGCTGCAAAAAGTGTCAAAACCAGAAATGCAGGACAGGCCATGGAGAAATGGCAGCCTTGCTACACTGATGGGCGGGATGTAAATTGCCAACAGCCACTCTGGAGAAGTGTACGTTGTGTCCTGAAACATGGAAAAAAAACAGCTTAGGGAGCATAGGGCACGTCCACTCATGGGCGTATAAATTGGAAAAACTAAAAATCAGCAAGACACAGGCACTGGAAGTTTAGGGCTGCTCTGTTGACAAGAACCTCCACTTCATGACACCTTAAATATCCCAGGAAAGAGAAAAATGGATAAAGAAGTTGTGGTCCTTATGTACAATGGAATATCACTCAGACATGAAATCAATGTCATAAGGCTAGTAGAAGCAAGATGAGTGGAGTTAGGTACGACGATTCTAAGTGAAATAAGTCACACAGAAAAAGACACTTATCATAAGCTATCACTTATAGAGGGAATGTAAAAACCGCTACACTTGAACTGAATTACAAAACAGAACAGAGTCACACGTTTAGAAAACACACTATGGCTGCTTAACGGGAATGGTGAGGTGGGGTGATGCATAAAACAAGGGTTTCAAATTCGCTCAGATACCGTTCCATACACCCAATATGTAATAGACAAGACCTACTCCTTGCTCAGTGAACTGGACTCAACACCCCCTATTCACCACACAAGAATATATGTGACTAGTAAGAATCTTAAAACCTATGTATTGATATCTCTCTGGAAGTGAGTCAAGTGGGTGTAAAGCCGCATAAACACAGCCATGAAAAGCAGCTAAACCCCATAATAAAAATAAATTACTTTTAAAAACCCATAAAACAAAGACAGTGAAAGAGAGAGAAATTCTTTCAAAATTCGTTCAGAGGCTGTGATGCAACCTGGATTGACCATATCCAGACCCACAGCTGGATGAGACATAAGGGTGGACACTCTTGGGGCTGAGAGTTTGGGTGAGGTTGGGTGAGCAAACGCAGACCCTTTAAAGTAATACTGCGTGGTACCCATCCCATGGGTCCCAAATCTCCAGGTTCAAGGGCAACTTCCTACATCGAAAACATGCATGAGAAACCCAGAAGATGGTACACCGTGTGATTTTGAAAGGTTTCTAAAACGCACCTCATTTCTCATCTCCTTGTGCTCGGTTTCGCCATTCCAGCTACTTTACTACCAATCTCCCTACTTGGAGAATCAGCACCTTTAACCTCCTGTTCCCTACAGGTTGCAATTTGTCCTGAGGATGAACGGGAAGAGGGGCAACCAATGAGAGACTAGATCTAGGTGTTGGGACAGGCAGAGGTCACTCTATTTTCCCAACAGGAAGAAGAATTAACCACAGGCTCAGCCTGCCACCCAGAAGCAGAATAGGGCCTGAGGCAATCCCGTGCTTTTGCGGCCAGCTCCCAAAAAAGACAGTTGAAAAATGGAGCTCAGGGAAACTGCAATTCACAAACCCGCAGAGTTATAAATGATAACTCTCATCCACAGATATATTGAGGGAAGGCAACGAAGAGGATTTGAAAGCAAGGCAGAATTGCAGGAAACAGATTTCAGGAGGTAGATACGAATCGCCTTTAAAGCACATGAAAAGCGGCAAAACGTCCACAATGATGCCCTTGGCCAAAAAGGGCGTATGCGTTTTTTCCTGAATATATTCAGGAAAAAACGCATACGCCCTTTTTGGCCAACCAAGCAACCTGGAAAGGCAAATCAGCGCTACAAAGAAGCCTCGCTTCCCATCGGTCAAAAGGGCCATGCTGCAAAAAGTGTCAAAACCAGAAATGCAGGACAGGCCATGGAGAAATGGCAGCCTTGCTACACTGATGGGCGGGATGTAAATTGCCAACAGCCACTCTGGAGAAGTGCACGTTGTGTCCTGAAACATGGAAAAAAAACAGCTTAGGGAGCATAGGGCACGTCCACTCATGGGCGTATAAATTGGAAAAACTAAAAATCAGCAAGACACAGGCACCGGAAAGTTTAGGGCTGCTCTGTTGACAAGAACCTCCACTTCATGACACCTTAAATATCCCAGGAAAGTGAAAAATGGATAAAGAAGTTGTGGTCCTTATGTACAATGGAATATCACTCAGACATGAAATCAATGTTATAAGGCTAGTAGAAGCAAGATGAGTGGAGTTAGGTACGACGATTCTAAGTGAAATAAGTCACACAGAAAAAGACACTTATCATAAGCTATCACTTATAGAGGGAATGTAAAAACCGCTACACTTGAACTGAATTACAAAACAGAACAGAGTCACACGTTTAGAAAACACACTATGGCTGCTTAACGGGAATGGTGAGGTGGGGAGATGCATAAAACAAGGGTTTCAAATTCGCTCAGATACCGTTCCATACACCCAATATGTAATAGACAAGACCTACTCCTTGCTCAGTGAACTGGACTCAACACCCCCTATTTCCCGCACAAGAATATATGTGACTAGTAAGAATCTTAAAACCTATGTATTGATATCTGTCTGGAAGTGAGTCAAGTGGGTGTAAAGCCGCATAAACACAGCCATGAAAAGCATCTAACCACATTATAAAAATAAATTATTTTTAAAAACCCATGAATCAAAGACAGTGAAAGAGAGAGAAATTCTCACAAAATTCATTCAGGGGCTGTGACGCAACCTGGATTCACCATATCTAGACCCACAGCTGGATGAGACATAAGGGTGGACACTCTTAGGTCTGAGAGGTTTGGTGAGATTGGGTGAGCAAACGCAGACCCTTTAAAGTAATACAGCGTGGTACCCATCCCATGGGTCCCAAATCTCCAGTTTCAAGGGCATCTTCCTACATCGAAAACATGCATGAGAAACCCAGAAGATGGTACACCGTGTGATTTTGAAAGGTTTCTAAAACGCACCTCATTTCTCATCTCCTTGTGCTCGGTTTCGCCATTCCAGCTACTTTACTAGCAATCTCCCTACTTGGAGAATCAGCACCTTTAACCTCCTGTTCCCTACAGGTTGCAATTTGTCCTGAGGATGAACGGGAAGAGGGGCAACCAATGAGAGACTAGATCTAGGTGTTGGGACAGGCACAGGTCACTCTATTTTCCCAACAGGAAGAAGAATTAACCACAGGCTCAGCCTGCCGCCCAGAAGCAGAATAGGGCCTGAGGCAATCCCGCGCTTTTGCGGCCAGCTCCCAAAAAAGACAGTTGAAAAATGGAGCTCAGGGAAACTGCAATTCACAAACCCGCAGAGTTATAAATGATAACTCTCATCCACAGATATATTGAGGGAAGGCAACGAAGAGGATTTGAAAGCAAGGCAGAATTGCAGGAAACAGATTTCAGGAGGTAGATACGAATCGCCTTTAAAGCACATGAAAAGCGGCAAAACGTCCACAATGATGCCCTTGGACAAAAAGGGCGTATGCGTTTTTTCCTGAATATATTCAGGAAAAAACGCATACGCCCTTTTTGGCCAACCAAGCAACCTGGAAAGGCAAATCAGCGCTACAAAGAAGTCTCGCTTCCCATCGGTGAAAAGGGCCATGCTGCAAAAAGTGTCAAAACCAGAAATGCAGGACAGGCCATGGAGAAATGGCAGCCTTGCTACACTGATGGGCGGGATGTAAATTGCCAACAGCCACTCTGGAGAAGTGTACGTTGTGTCCTGAAACATGGAAAAAAAACAGCTTAGGGAGCATAGGGCACGTCCACTCATGGGCGTATAAATTGGAAAAACTAAAAATCAGCAAGACACAGGCACCGGAAAGTTTAGGGCTGCTCTGTTGACAAGAACCTCCACTTCATGACACCTTAAATATCCCAGGAAAGAGAAAAATGGATAAAGAAGTTGTGGTCCTTATGTACAATGGAATATCACTCAGACATGAAATCAATGTTATAAGGCTAGTAGAAGCAAGATGAGTGGAGTTAGGTACGACGATTCTAAGTGAAATAAGTCACACAGAAAAAGACACTTATCATAAGCTATCACTTATAGAGGGAATGTAAAAACCGCTACACTTGAACTGAATTACAAAACAGAACAGAGTCACACGTTTAGAAAACACACTATATCTGCTTAACAGGAAAGGTGAGGTGGGGAGATGCATAAAACAAGGGTTTCAAATTCGCTCAGATACCGTTCCATACACCCAATATGTAATAGACAAGACCTACTCCTTGCTCAGTGAACTGGACTCAACACCCCCTATTTCCCGCACAAGAATATATGTGACTAGTAAGAATCTTAAAACCTATGTATTGATATCTGTCTGGAAGTGAGTCAAGTGGGTGTAAAGCCGCATAAACACAACCATGAAAAGCAGCTAAACCCCTTTATAAAAATAAATTACTTTTAAAAACCCGTAAAACAAAGACAGTGAAAGAGAGAGAAATTCTTACAAAATTCGTTCAGAGGCTGTGATGCAACCTGGATTGACCATATCTAGACCCACACCTGGATGAGACATAAGGGTGGACACTCTTGGGGCTGAGAGGTTGGGTGAGGTTGGGTGAGCAAACGCAGACCCTTTAAATTAATACTGCGTGGTACCCATCCCATGGGTCCCAAATCTCCAGGTTCAAGGGCATCTTCCTACATCGAAAACATGCATGAGAAACCCAGAAGATGGTACACCGTGTGATTTTGAAAGGTTTCTAAAACGCACCTCATTTCTCATCTCCTTGTGCTCGGTTTCGCCATTCCAGCTACTTTACTAGCAATCTCCCTACTTGGAGAATCAGCACCTTTAACCTCCTGTTCCCTACAGGTTGCAATTTGTCCTGAGGATGAACGGGAAGAGGGGCAACCAATGAGAGACTAGATCTAGGTGTTGGGACAGGCACAGGTCACTCTATTTTCCCAACAGGAAGAAGAATTAACCACAGGCTCAGCCTGCCGCCCAGAAGCAGAATAGGGCCTGAGGCAATCCCGCGCTTTTGCGGCCAGCTCCCAAAAAAGACAGTTGAAAAATGGAGCTCAGGGAAACTGCAATTCACAAACCCGCAGAGTTATAAATGATAACTCTCATCCACAGATATATTGAGGGAAGGCAACGAAGAGGATTTGAAAGCAAGGCAGAATTGCAGGAAACAGATTTCAGGAGGTAGATACGAATCGCCTTTAAAGCACATGAAAAGCGGCAAAACGTCGACAATGATGCCCTTGGCCAAAAAGGGCTTATGCGTTTTTTCCTGAATATATTCAGGAAAAAACGCATACGCCCTTTTTGGCCAACCAAGCAACCTGGAAAGGCAAATCAGCGCTACAAAGAAGTCTCGCTTCCCATCGGTGAAAAGGGCCATGCTGCAAAAAGTGTCAAAACCAGAAATGCAGGACAGGCCATGGAGAAATGGCAGCCTTGCTACACTGATGGGCGGGATGTAAATTGCCAACAGCCACTCTGGAGATGTGTACGTTGTGTCCTGAAACATCGAAAAAAAACAGCTTAGGGAGCATAGGGCACGTCCACTCATGGGCGTATAAATTGGAAAAACTAAAAATCAGCAAGACACAGGCACCGGAAAGTTTAGGGCTGCTCTGTTGACAAGAACCTCCACTTCATGACACCTTAAATATCCCAGGAAAGAGAAAAATGGATAAAGAAGTTGTGGTCCTTATGTACAATGGAATATCACTCAGATATGAAATCAATGTTATAAGGCTAGTAGAAGCAAGATGAGTGGAGTTAGGTACGACGATTCTAAGTGAAATAAGTCACACAGAAAAAGACACTTATCATAAGCTATCACTTATAGAGGGAATGTAAAAACCGCTACACTTGAACTGAATTAAAAAACAGAACAGAGTCACACGTTTAGAAAACACACTATATCTGCTTAACATGAAAGGTGAGGTGGGGAGATGCATAAAACAAGGGTTTCAAATTCGATCAGATACCGTTCCATACACCCAATATGTAATAGACAAGACCTACTCCTTGCTCAGTGAACTGGACTCAACACCCCCTATTTCCCGCACAAGAATATATGTGACTAGTAAGAATCTTAAAACCTATGTATTGATATCTGTCTAGAAGTGAGTCAAATGGGTGTAAAGCCGCATAAACACAACCATGAAAAGCAGCTAAACCCCATTATGAAAATAAATTACTTTTAAAAACCCGTAAAACAAAGACAGTGAAAGAGAGAGAAATTCTTACAAAATTCGTTCAGAGGCTGTGATGCAACCTGGATTGACCATATCTAGACCCACAGCTGGATGAGACATAAGGGTGGACACTCTTGGGGCTGAGAGGTTGGGTGAGCAAACGCAGACCCTTTAAAGTAATACTGAGTGGTACCCATCCCATGGCTCCCAAATCTCCAGGTTCAAGGGCATCTTCCTACATCGAAAACATGCATGAGAAACACAGAAGATGGTACACCGTGTGATTTTGAAAGGTTTCTAAAACGCACCTCATTTCTCATCTCCTTGTGCTCGGGTTCGCCTTTCCAGCTACTTTACTAGCAATCTCCCTACTTGGAGAATCAGCACCTTTAACTTCCTGTTCCCTACAGGTTGCAATTTGTCCTGAGGATGAACGGGAAGAGGGGCAACCAATGAGAGACTAGATCTAGGTGTTGGGACAGGCACCGGTCACTATTTTCCCATCAGGAAGAAGAATTAAACACAGGCTCAGCCTGCCGCCCGGAACAAGAATAGGGCCTGAGGCAATCCCGTGATTTTGAGGCCAGCTCCCAAAAAAGACAGTTGAAAAATGGAGCTCAGGGGCACTGCAATTCACAAACCTACTGAGTTATAAATGATAACTCTCGTCCACAAATATATTGAGGGAAGGCAACGAAGAGGATTTGAAAGCAAGGCAGAATTGCAGGAAACAGGTTTCAGGAGGTAGATTCGAATCGCCTTTAAAGCACATGAAAAGTGGCAAAACGTCGACAATGATGCCCTTGGCCAAAAAGGGCGTATGCGTTTTTTCCTGAATATATTCAGGAAAAAACGCATACGCCCTTTTTGGCCAACCAAGCAACCTGGAAAGGCAAATCAGCGCTACAAAGAAGTCTCGCTTCCCATCGGTGAAAAGGGCCATGCTGCAAAAAGTGTCAAAACCAGAAATGCAGGACAGGCCATGGAGAAATGGCAGCCTTGCTACGCTGATGGGCGGGATGTAAATTGCCAACAGCCACTCTGGAGAAGTGTATGTTGTGTCCTCAAACATCGAAAAAACACAGCTTAGGGAGCATAGGGCACGTCCACTCATGGGAGTATAAATTGGGAAAACTAAAAATCAGCAAGACACAGGCACCCAAAAGTTTAGGGCTGCTCTGTTGACAAGAACCTCCACTTCATGACACCTTAAATATCCCAGGAAAGAGAAAAATGGATAAAGAAGTTGTGGTCCTTATGTACAATGGAATATCACTCAGACATGAAATCAATGTCATAAGGCTAGTAGAAGCAAGATGAGTGGATTTAGGTACAACGATTCTAAGTGAAATAAGTAACACAGAAAAAGACACTTATCATAAGCTATCACTTATAGAGGGAATGTAAAAACCGCTACACTTGAACTGAATTACAAAACAGAACAGAGTCACACGTTTAGAAAACACACTACGGCTGCTTAACGTGAAAGGTGAGGTGGGGTGATGCATAAAACAAGGGTTTCAAATTCGCTCAGATACCGACCCATACACCCAATATGTAATAGACAAGACCTACTCCTTGCTCAGTGAACTGGACTCAACACCCCCTATTCACCGCACAAGAATATATGTGACTAGTAAGAATCTTAAAACCTGTGTGTGTGTGTGTATTGATGTCTGTCTGGAAGTGAGTCAAGTGTGTGTAAAGCCGCATAAACACAGCCGTGAAAAGCAGCTAAACCCCATTATAAAAATAAATTACTTTTAAAAACCCATAAAACAAAGACAGTGAAAGAGAGAGAAATTCTTACAAAATTCGTTCAGAGGCTGTGATGCAACCTGGATTGACCATATCTAGACCCACAGCTGGATGAGACATAAGTGTGGACACTCTTGGGGCTGAGAGGTTGGGTGAGGTTGGGTGAGCAAACGCAGACCCTTTAAAGTAATACTGCGTGGTACCCATCCCATGGGTCCCAAATCTCCAGGTTCAAGGGCATCTTCCTACATCGAAAACTTGCATGAGAAACCCAGAAGATGGTACACCGTGTGATCGGAAAAGGTTTCTAAAATGCACCTCATTTCTCATCTCCTTGTGCTCGGGTTCGCCATTCCAGCTTCTTTACTAGTACTGTCCCTACTTGGCTAATCAGCACCTTTAACCTCCTGTTCCGTACAGGTTGCAATTTGTCCTGAGGATGAAAGGGAAGGGGGCAACCAATGAGAGACTAGATCTAGGTGTTGGGACAGGCACAGGTCACTCTATTTTCCCAACAGGAAGAAGAATTAACCACAGGCTCAGCCTGCCGCCCAGAAGCAGAATAGGGCCTGAGGCAATCCCGCGCTTTTGCGGCCAGCTCCCAAAAAAGACAGTTGAAAAATGGAGCTCAGGGAAACTGCAATTCACAAACCCGCAGAGTTATAAATGATAACTCTCATCCACAGATATATTGAGGGAAGCAACGAAGAGTATTTGAAAGCAAGGCAGAATTGCAGGAAACAGATTTCAGGAGGTAGATACGAATCGCCTTTAAAGCACATGAAAAGCGGCAAAACGTCCACAATGATGCCCTTGGCCAAAAAGGGCGTATGCGTTTTTTCCTGAATATATTCAGGAAAAAACGCATACGCCCTTTTTGGCCAACCAAGCAACCTGGAAAGGCAAATCAGCACTACAAAGAAATCTCGCTTCCCATCGGTGAAAAGGGCCATGCTGCAAAAAGTGTCAAAACCAGAAATGCAGGACAGGCCATGGAGAAATGGCAGCCTTGCTACACTGATGGGCGGGATGTAAATTGCCAACAGCCACTCTGGAGAAGTGTACGTTGTGTCCTGAAACATGGAAAAAAAACAGCTTAGGGAGCATAGGGCACGTCCACTCATGGGCGTATAAATTGGAAAAACTAAAAATCAGCAAGACACAGGCACTGGAAGTTTAGGGCTGCTCTGTTGACAAGAACCTCCACTTCATGACACCTTAAATATCCCAGGAAAGAGAAAAATGGATAAAGAAGTTGTGGTCCTTATGTACAATGGAATATCACTCAGACATGAAATCAATGTCATAAGGCTAGTAGAAGCAAGATGAGTGGAGTTAGGTACGACGATTCTAAGTGAAATAAGTCACACAGAAAAAGACACTTATCATAAGCTATCACTTATAGAGGGAATGTAAAAACCGCTACACTTGAACTGAATTACAAAACAGAACAGAGTCACACGTTTAGAAAACACACTATGGCTGCTTAACGGGAATGGTGAGGTGGGGTGATGCATAAAACAAGGGTTTCAAATTCGCTCAGATACCGTTCCATACACCCAATATGTAATAGACAAGACCTACTCCTTGCTCAGTGAACTGGACTCAACACCCCCTATTCACCACACAAGAATATATGTGACTAGTAAGAATCTTAAAACCTATGTATTGATATCTCTCTGGAAGTGAGTCAAGTGGGTGTAAAGCCGCATAAACACAGCCATGAAAAGCAGCTAAACCCCATTATAAAAATAAATTACTTTTAAAAACCCATAAAACAAAGACAGTGAAAGAGAGAGAAATTCTTTCAAAATTCGTTCAGAGGCTGTGATGCAACCTGGATTGACCATATCCAGACCCACAGCTGGATGAGACATAAGGGTGGACACTCTTGGGGCTGAGAGGTTGGGTGAGGTTGGGTGAGAAAACGCAAACCCTTTAAAGTAATACTGCGTGGTACCCATCCCATGGGTCCCAAATCTCCAGGTTCAAGGGCAACTTCCTACATCGAAAACATGCATGAGAAACCCAGAAGATGGTACACCGTGTGATTTTGAAAGGTTTCTAAAACGCACCTCATTTCTCATCTCCTTGTGCTCGGTTTCGCCATTCCAGCTACTTTACTACCAATCTCCCTACTTGGAGAATCAGCACCTTTAACCTCCTGTTCCCTACAGGTTGCAATTTGTCCTGAGGATGAACGGGAAGAGGGGCAACCAATGAGAGACTAGATCTAGGTGTTGGGACAGGCACAGGTCACTCTATTTTCCCAACAGGAAGAAGAATTAACCACAGGCTCAGCCTGCCACCCAGAAGCAGAATAGGGCCTGAGGCAATCCCGTGCTTTTGCGGCCAGATCCCACAAAAGACAGTTGACAAATGGAGTTCAGGGAAACTGCAATTCACAAACCCGCAGAGTTATAAATGATAACTCTCATCCACAGATATATTGAGGGAAGGCAACGAAGAGGATTTGAAAGCAAGGCAGAATTGCAGGAAACAGATTTCAGGAGGTAGGTACGAATCGCCTTTAAAGCACATGAAAAGCGGCAAAACGTCGACAATGATGCCCTTGGCCAAAAAGGGCGTATGCGTTTTTTCCTGAATATATTCAGGAAAAAACGCATACGCCCTTTTTGGCCAACCAAGCAACCTGGAAAGGCAAATCAGCGCTACAAAGAAGTCTCGCTTCCCATCGGTGAAAAGGGCCATGCTGCAAAAAGTGTCAAAACCAGAAATGCAGGACAGGCCATGGAGAAATGGCAGCCTTGCTACACTGATGGGCGGGATGTAAATTGCCAACAGCCACTCTGGAGAAGTGTACGTTGTGTCCTGAAACATGGAAAAAAAACAGCTTAGGGAGCATAGGGCACGTCCACTCATGGGCGTATAAATTGGAAAAACTAAAAATCAGCAAGACACAGGCACCGGAAAGTTTAGGGCTGCTCTGTTGACAAGAACCTCCACTTCATAACACCTTAAATATCCCAGGAAAGAGAAAAAAGGATAAAGAAGTTGTGGTCCTTATGTACAATGGAATATCACTCAGACATGAAATCAATGTCTCATAAGGCTAGTAGAAGCAAGATGAGTTGAGTTAGGTACGACGATTCTAAGTGAAATAAGTCACACAGAAAAAGACACTTATCATAAGCTATCACTTATAGAGGGAATGTAAAAACCGCTACACTTGAACTGAATTACAAAACAGAACAGAGTCACACGTTTAGAAAACACACTATGGCTGCTTAACGGGAATGGTGAGGTGGGGTGATGCATAAAACAAGGGTTTCAAATTCGCTCAGATGCCGTTCCATACACCCAATATGTAATAGACAAGACCTACTCCTTGCTCAGTGAACTGGACTCAACACCCCCTATTCACCACACAAAAATATATGTGACTAGTAAGAATCTTAAAACCTATGTATTGATATCTCTCTGGAAGTGAGTCAAGTGGGTGTAAAGCCGCATAAACACAGCCATGAAAAGCAGCTAAACCCCATTATAAAAATTAATTACTTTTAAAAACCCATAAAACAAAGACAGTGAAAGAGAGAGAAATTCTTACAAAATTCGTTCAGAGGGTGTGATGCAACCTGAATTGACCATATCTAGACCCACACCTGGATGAGACATAAGGGTGGACACTCTTGGGGCTGAGAGGTTGGGTGAGGTTGGGTGAGCAAACGCAGACCCTTTAAAGTAATACTGCGTGGTACCCATCCCATGGGTCCCAAATCTCCAGGTTCAAGGGCATCTTCCTACATCGAAAACATGCATGAGAAAACCAGAAGATGGTACACCATATGATTTTGAAAGGTTTCTAAAACGCACCTCATTTCTCATCTCCTTGTGCTCGGTTTCGCCATTCCAGCTACTTTACTAGCAATCTCCCTACTTGGAGAATCAGCACCTTTAACCTCCTGTTCCCTACAGGTTGCAATTTGTCCTGAGGATGAACGGGAAGAGGGGCAACCAATGAGAGACTAGATCTAGGTGTTGGGACAGGCACAGGTCACTCTATTTTCCCAACAGGAAGAAGAATTAACCACAGGCTCAGCCTGCCGCCCAGAAGCAGAATAGGGCCTGAGGCAATCCCGCGCTTTTGCGGCCAGCTCCCAAAAAAGACAGTTGAAAAATGGAGCTCAGGGAAACTGCAATTCACAAACCCGCAGAGTTATAAATGATAACTCTCATCCACAGATATATTGAGGGAAGGCAACGAAGAGGATTTGAAAGCAAGGCAGAATTGCAGGAAACAGATTTCAGGAGGTAGATACGAATCGCCTTTAAAGCACATGAAAAGCGGCAAAACGTCCACAATGATGCCCTTGGCCAAAAAGGGCGTATGCGTTTTTTCCTGAATATATTCAGGAAAAAACGCATACGCCCTTTTTGGCCAACCAAGCAACCTGGAAAGGCAAATCAGCGCTACAAAGAAACCTCGCTTCCCATCGGTCAAAAGGGCCATGCTGCAAAAAGTGTCAAAACCAGAAATGCAGGACAGGCCATGGAGAAATGGCAGCCTTGCTACACTGATGGGCGGGATGTAAATTGCCAACAGCCACTCTGGAGAAGTGCACGTTGTGTCCTGAAACATGGAAAAAAAACAGCTTAGGGAGCATAGGGCACGTCCACTCATGGGCGTATAAATTGGAAAAACTAAAAATCAGCAAGACACAGGCACCGGAAAGTTTAGGGCTGCTCTGTTGACAAGAACCTCCACTTCATGACACCTTAAATATCCCAGGAAAGAGAAAAATGGATAAAGAAGTTGTGGTCCTTATGTACAATGGAATATCACTCAGACATGAAATCAATGTTATAAGGCTAGTAGAAGCAAGATGAGTGGAGTTAGGTACGACGATTCTAAGTGAAATAAGTCACACAGAAAAAGACACTTATCATAAGCTATCACTTATAGAGGGAATGTAAAAACCGCTACACTTGAATTGAATTACAAAACAGAACAGAGTCACACGTTTAGAAAACGCACTATATCTGCTTAACAGGAAAGGTGAAGTGGGGTGATGCA
Source organism: Eschrichtius robustus (assembly GCF_028021215.1). NCBI lineage: Eukaryota > Metazoa > Chordata > Mammalia > Artiodactyla > Eschrichtiidae > Eschrichtius > Eschrichtius robustus. The sequence goes on from NW_027175603.1 coordinate 48,365, forward strand.
TAAAACAAGGGTTTCAAATTCGCTCAGATACCGTTCCATACACCCAATATGTAATAGACAAGACCTACTCCTTGCTCAGTGAACTGGACTCAACACCCCCTATTCTCCGCACAAGAATATATGTGACTAGTAAGAATCTTAAAACCTATGTATTGATATCTGTCTGGAAGTGAGTCAAGTGGGTGTAAAGCCGCATAAACACAACCATGAAAAGCAGCTAAACCCCATTATGAAAATAAATTACTTTTAAAAACCCGTAAAACAAAGACAGTGAAAGAGAGAGAAATTCTTACAAAATTCGTTCAGAGGCTGTGATGCAACCTGGATTGACCATATCTAGACCCACACCTGGATGAGACAAAAGGGTGGACACTCTTGGGGCTGAGATGTTGGGTGAGGTTGGGTGAGCAAACGCAGACCCTTTAAAGTAATACTGCGTGGTACCCATCCCATGGGTCCCAAATCTCCAGGTTCAAGGTCATCTTCCTACATCGAAAACATGCATGAGAAACCCAGAAGATGGTACACAGTGTGATTTTGAAAGGTTTCTAAAACGCACCTCATTTCTCATCTCCTTGTGCTCGGTTTCGCCATTCCAGCTACTTTACTAGCAATCTCCCTACTTGGAGAATCAGCACCTTTAACCTCCTGTTCCCTACAGGTTGCAATTTGTCCTGAGGATGAACGGGAAGAGGGGCAACCAATGAGAGACTAGATCTAGGTGTTGGGACAGGCACAGGTCACTCTATTTTCCCAACAGGAAGAAGAATTAACCACAGGCTCAGCCTGCCGCCCAGAAGCAGAATAGGGCCTGAGGCAATCCTGCGCTTTTGCGGCCAGCTCCCAAAACAGACAGTTGAAAAATGGAGCTCAGGGAAACTGCAATTCACAAACCCGCAGAGTTATAAATGATAACTCTCATCCACAGATATATTGAGGGAAGGCAACGAAGAGGATTTGAAAGCAAGGCAGAATTGCAGGAAACAGATTTCAGGAGGTAGATACGAATCGCCTTTAAAGCACATGAAAAGCGGCAAAACGTCGACAATGATGCCCTTGGCCAAAAAGGGCGTATGCGTTTTTTCCTGAATATATTCAGCAAAAAACGCATACGCCCTTTTTGGCCAACCAAGCAACCTGGAAAGGCAAATCAGCGCTACAAAGAAGTCTCGCTTCCCATCGGTGAAAAGGGCCATGCTGCAAAAAGTGTCAAAACCAGAAATGCAGGACAGGCCATGGAGAAATGGCAGCCTTGCTACACTGATGGGCGGGATGTAAATTGCCAACAGCCACTCTGGAGAAGTGTACGTTGTGTCCTGAAACATCGAAAAAAAACAGCTTAGGGAGCATAGGGCACGTCCACTCATGGGCGTATAAATTGGAAAAACTAAAAATCAGCAAGACACAGGCACCGGAAAGTTTAGGGCTGCTCTGTTGACAAGAACCTCCACTTCATGACACCTTAAATATCCCAGGAAAGAGAAAAATGGATAAAGAAGTTGTGGTCCTTATGTACAATTGAATATCACTCAGACATGAAATCAATGTCATAAGGCTAGTAGAAGCAAGATGAGTGGAGTTAGGTACGACGATTCTAAGTGAAATAAGTCACACAGAAAAAGACACTTATCATAAGCTATCACTTATAGAGGGAATGTAAAAACCGCTACATGTGAACTGAATTACAAAACAGAAGAGAGTCACACGTTTAGAAAACACACTATGGCTGCTTAACGGGAAAGGTGAGGTGGGGAGATGCATAAAACAAGGGTTTCAAATTCGCTCAGATACCGTTCCATACACCCAATATGTAACAGACAAGACCTACTCCTTGTCAGTGAACTGGACTCAACACCCCCTATTCCCCGCACAAGAATATATGTGACTAGTAAGAATCTTAAAAACTATGTATTGATATCTGTCTGGAAGTGAGTCAAGTGGGTGTAAAGCCGCATAAACACAACCATGAAAAGCAGCTAAACCCCATTATAAAAATAAATTACTTTTAAAAACCCGTAAAACAAAGATAGTGAAAGAGAGAGAAATTCTTACAAAATTCGTTCAGAGGCTGTGATGCAACCTGGTTTGACCATATCTAGACCCACAGCTGGATGAGACATAAGGGTGGACACTCTTGGGGCTGAGAGGTTGGGTGAGCAAACGCAGACCCTTTAAAGTAATACTGCGTGGTACCCATCCCATGGGTCCCAAATCTCCAGGTTCAAGGGCATCTTGCTACATCGAAAACATGCATGAGAAACCCAGAAGATGGTACACCGTGTGATTTTGAAAGGTTTCTAAAACGCACCTCATTTCTCATCTCCTTGTGCTCGGGTTCGCCTTTCCAGCTACTTTACTAGCAATCTCCCTACTTGGAGAATCAGCACCTTTAACTTCCTGTTCCCTACAGGTTGCAATTTGTCCTGAGGATGAACGGGAAGAGGGGCAACCAATGAGAGACTAGATCTAGGTGTTGGGACAGGCACAGGTCACTATTTTCCCATCAGGAAGAAGAATTAACCACAGGCTCAGCCTGCCGCCCGGAACAAGAATAGGGCCTGAGGCAATCCCGTGATTTTGAGGCCAGCTCCCAAAAAAGACAGTTGAAAAATGGAGCTCAGGGGCACTGCAATTCACAAACCTGCTGAGTTATAAATGATAACTCTCGTCCACAAATATATTGAGGGAAGGCAACGAAGAGGATTTGAAAGCAAGGCAGAATTGCACTAAACAGGTTTCAGGAGGTAGATTCGAATCGCCTTTAAAGCACATGAAAAGTGGCAAAACGTCGACAATGATGCCCTTGGCCAAAAAGGGCGTATGCGTTTTTTCCTGAATATATTCAGGAAAAAACGGATACGCCCTTTTTGGCCAACCAAGCAACCTGGAAAGGCAAATCAGCGCTACAAAGAAGTCTCGCTTCCCATCGGTGAAAAGGGCCATGCTGCAAAAAGGGTCAAAACCAGAAATGCAGGACAGGCCATGGAGAAATGGCAGCCTTGCTACGCTGATGGGCGGGATGTAAATTGCCAACAGCCACTCTGGAGAAGTGTATGTTGTGTCCTCAAACATCGAAAAAACACAGCTTAGGGAGCATAGGGCAGGTCCACTCATGGGAGTATAAATTGGGAAAACTAAAAATCAGCAAGACACAGGCACCCAAAATTTTAGGGCTCCTCTGTTGACAAGAACCTCCACTTCAAGACACCTTAAATATCCCATGAAAGAGAAAAATGGATAAAGAAGTTGTGGTCCTTATGTACAATGGAATATCACTCAGACATGAAATCAATGTCATAAGGCTAGTAGAAGCAAGAAGAGTGGATTTAGGTACAACGATTCTAAGTGAAATAAGTCACACAGAAAAAGACACTTATCATAAGCTATCACTTATAGAGGGAATGTAAAAACCGCTACACTTGAACTGAATTACAAAACAGAACAGAGTCACACGTTTAGAAAACACACTATGGCTGCTTAACGGGAAAGGTGAGGTGGGGTGATGCATAAAACAAGGGTTTCAAATTCGCTCAGATACCGACCCATACACCCAATATGTAATAGACAAGACCTACTCCTTGCTCAGTGAACTGGACTCAACACCCCCTATTCACCGCACAAGAATATATGTGACTAGTAAGCATCTTAAAACCTGTGTGTGTGTGTGTATTGATGTCTGTCTGGAAGTGAGTCAAGTGTGTGTAAAGCCGCATAAACACAGCCGTGAAAAGCAGCTAAACCCCATTATAAAAATAAATTACTTTTAAAAACCCGTAAAACAAAGACAGTGAAAGAGAGAGAAATTCTTACAAAATTCGTTCAGGGGCTGTGATGCAACCTGGATTGACCATATCTAGACCCACAGCTGGATGAGACATAAGGGTGGACACTCTTGGGGCTGACAGGTTTGGTGAGGTAGGGTGAGCAATCGCAGACCCTTTAAAGTAATACTGCGTGGTACCCATCCCATGGGTCCCAAATCTCCAGGTTCAAGGGCATCTTCCTACATCGAAAACTTGCATGAGAAACCCAGAAGATGGTACACCGTGTGATCGGAAAAGGTTTCTAAAATGCACCTCATTTCTCATCTCCTTGTGCTCGGGTTCGCCATTCCAGCTTCTTTACTAGTAATCTCCCTACTTGGAGAATCAGCACCTTTAACCTCCTGTTCCCTACAGGTTGCAATTTGTCCTGAGGATGAAAGGGAAGAGGGGCAACCAATGAGAGACTAGATCTAGGTGTTGGGACAGGCACAGGTCACTCTATTTTCCCAACAGGAAGAAGAATTAACCACAGGCTCAGCCTGCCGCCCAGAAGCAGTATAGGGCCTGAGGCAATCCCGCGCTTTTGCGGCCAGCTCCCAAAAAAGACAGTTGAAAAATGGAGCTCAGGGAAACTGCAATTCACAAACCCGCAGAGTTATAAATGATAACTCTCATCCACAGATATATTGAGGGAAGGCAACGAAGAGGATTTGAAAGCAAGGCAGAATTGCAGGAAACAGATTTCAGGAGGTAGATACGAATCGCATTTAAAGCACATGAAAAGTGGCAAAACGTCGACAATGATGCCATTGGCCAAAAAGGGCGTATGCTTTTTTTCCTGAATATATTCAGGAAAAAACGCATACGCCCTTTTTGGCCAACCAAGCAACCTGGAAAGGCAAATCAGCGCTACAAAGAAGTCTCGCTTCCCATCGGTCAAAAGGGCCATGCTTCAAAAAGTGTCAAAACCAGAAATGCAGGACAGGCCATGGAGAAATGGCAGCCTTTCTACACTGATAGGCGGGATGTAAATTGCCAACAGCCACTCTGGAGAAGTGTACGTTGTGTCTTGAAACATCGAGAAAAAACAGCTTAGGGAGCATAGGGCACGTCCACTCATGGGCGTATAAATTGGAAAAACTAAAAATCAGCAAGACAAAGGCACCGGAAAGTTTAGGGCTGCTCTGTTGACAAGAACCTCCACTTCATGACACCTTAAATATCCCAGGAAAGAGAAAAATGGATAAAGAAGTTGTGGTCCTTATGTACAATGGAATATCACTCAGACATGAAATCAATGTCTCATAAGGCTAGTAGAAGCAAGATGAGTGGAGTTAGGTACGACGATTCTAAGTGAAATAAGTCACACAGAAAAAGACACTTATCATAAGCTATCACTTATAGAGGGAATGTAAAAACCGCTACACTTGAACTGAATTACAAAACAGAACAGAGTCACACGTTTAGAAAACACACTATGGCTGCTTAACGGGAATGGTGAGGTGGGGTGATGCATAAAACAAGGGTTTCAAATTCGCTCAGATACCGTTCCATACACCCAATATGTAATAGACAAGACCTACTCCTTGCTCAGTGAACTGGACTCAACACCCCCTGTTCCCCGCACAAGAATATATGTGACTAGTAAGAATTTTAAACCCTATGTATTGATATCTGTCTGGAAGTGAGTCAAGTGGGTGTAAAGCCGCATAAACACAACCATGAAAAGCAGCTAAACCCCATTATAAAAATAAATTACTTTTAAAAACCCGTAAAACAAAGACAGTGAAAGAGAGAGAAATTCTTACAAAATTCGTTCAGAGGCTGTGATGCAACCTGGATTGACCATATCTAGACCCACACCTGGATGAGACATAAGGGTGGACACTCTTGGGGCTGAGAGGTTGGGTGAGGTTGGGTGAGCAAACGCAGACCCTTTAAAGTAATACTGCGTGGTACCCATCCCATGGGTCCCAAATCTCCAGGTTCAAGGGCATCTTCCTACATCGAAAACATGCATGAGAAACCCAGAAGATGGTACACCGTGTGATTTTGAAAGGTTTCTAAAACGCACCTCATTTCTCATGTCCTTGTGCTCGGTTACGCCATTCCAGCTACTTTACTAGCAATCTCCCTACTTGGAGAATCAGCACCTTTAACCTCCTGTTCCCTACAGGTTGCAATTTGTCCTGAGGATGAACGGGAAGAGGGGCAACCAATGAGAGACTAGATCTAGGTGTTGGGACAGGCACAGGTCACTCTATTTTCCCACCAGGAAGAAGAATTAACCACAGGCTCAGCCTGCCGCCCAGAAGCAGAATAGGGCCTGAGGCAATCCCGCGCTTTTGCGGCCAGCTCCCAAAAAAGACAGTTGAAAAATGGAGCTCAGGGAAACTGCAATTCACAAACCCGCAGAGTTATAAATGATAACTCTCATCCACAGATATATTGAGGGAAGGCAACGAAGAGGATTTGAAAGCAAGGCAGAATTGCAGGAAACAGATTTCAGGAGGTAGGTACGAATCGCCTTTAAAGCACATGAAAAGCGGCAAAACGTCGACAATGATGCCCTTGGCCAAAAAGGGCGTATGCGTTTTTTCCTGAATATATTCAGCAAAAAACGCATACGCCCTTTTTGGCCAACCAAGCAACCTGGAAAGGCAAATCAGCGCTACAAAGAAGTCTCGCTTCCCATCGGTGAAAAGGGCCATGCTGCAAAAAGTGTCAAAACCAGAAATGCAGGACAGGCCATGGAGAAATGGCAGCCTTGCTACACTGATGGGCGGGATGTAAATTGCCAACAGCCACTCTGGAGAAGTGTACGTTGTGTCCTGAAACATCGAAAAAAAACAGCTTAGGGAGCATAGGGCACGTCCACTCATGGGCGTATAAATTGGAAAAACTAAAAATCAGCAAGACACAGGCACCGGAAAGTTTAGGGCTGCTCTGTTGACAAGAACCTCCACTTCATGACACCTTAAATATCCCAGGAAAGAGAAAAATGGATAAAGAAGTTGTGGTCCTTATGTACAATTGAATATCACTCAGACATGAAATCAATGTCATAAGGCTAGTAGAAGCAAGATGAGTGGAGTTAGGTACGACGATTCTAAGTGAAATAAGTCACACAGAAAAAGACACTTATCATAAGCTATCACTTATAGAGGGAATGTAAAAACCGCTACATGTGAACTGAATTACAAAACAGAAGAGAGTCACACGTTTAGAAAACACACTATGGCTGCTTAACGGGAAAGGTGAGGTGGGGAGATGCATAAAACAAGGGTTTCAAATTCGCTCAGATACCGTTCCATACACCCAATATGTAACAGACAAGACCTACTCCTTGCTCAGTGAACTGGACTCAACACCCCCTATTCCCCGCACAAGAATATATGTGACTAGTAAGAATCTTAAAAACTATGTATTGATATCTGTCTGGAAGTGAGTCAAGTGGGTGTAAAGCCGCATAAACACAACCATGAAAAGCAGCTAAACCCCATTATAAAAATAAATTACTTTTAAAAACCCGTAAAACAAAGATAGTGAAAGAGAGAGAAATTCTTACAAAATTCGTTCAGAGGCTGTGATGCAACCTGGTTTGACCATATCTAGACCCACAGCTGGATGAGACATAAGGGTGGACACTCTTGGGGCTGAGAGGTTGGGTGAGCAAACGCAGACCCTTTAAAGTAATACTGCGTGGTACCCATCCCATGGGTCCCAAATCTCCAGGTTCAAGGGCATCTTGCTACATCGAAAACATGCATGAGAAACCCAGAAGATGGTACACCGTGTGATTTTGAAAGGTTTCTAAAACGCACCTCATTTCTCATCTCCTTGTGCTCGGGTTCGCCTTTCCAGCTACTTTACTAGCAATCTCCCTACTTGGAGAATCAGCACCTTTAACTTCCTGTTCCCTACAGGTTGCAATTTGTCCTGAGGATGAACGGGAAGAGGGGCAACCAATGAGAGACTAGATCTAGGTGTTGGGACAGGCACAGGTCACTATTTTCCCATCAGGAAGAAGAATTAACCACAGGCTCAGCCTGCCGCCCGGAACAAGAATAGGGCCTGAGGCAATCCCGTGATTTTGAGGCCAGCTCCCAAAAAAGACAGTTGAAAAATGGAGCTCAGGGGCACTGCAATTCACAAACCTGCTGAGTTATAAATGATAACTCTCGTCCACAAATATATTGAGGGAAGGCAACGAAGAGGATTTGAAAGCAAGGCAGAATTGCACTAAACAGGTTTCAGGAGGTAGATTCGAATCGCCTTTAAAGCACATGAAAAGTGGCAAAACGTCGACAATGATGCCCTTGGCCAAAAAGGGCGTATGCGTTTTTTCCTGAATATATTCAGGAAAAAACGGATACGCCCTTTTTGGCCAACCAAGCAACCTGGAAAGGCAAATCAGCGCTACAAAGAAGTCTCGCTTCCCATCGGTGAAAAGGGCCATGCTGCAAAAAGGGTCAAAACCAGAAATGCAGGACAGGCCATGGAGAAATGGCAGCCTTGCTACGCTGATGGGCGGGATGTAAATTGCCAACAGCCACTCTGGAGAAGTGTATGTTGTGTCCTCAAACATCGAAAAAACACAGCTTAGGGAGCATAGGGCAGGTCCACTCATGGGAGTATAAATTGGGAAAACTAAAAATCAGCAAGACACAGGCACCCAAAATTTTAGGGCTCCTCTGTTGACAAGAACCTCCACTTCAAGACACCTTAAATATCCCATGAAAGAGAAAAATGGATAAAGAAGTTGTGGTCCTTATGTACAATGGAATATCACTCAGACATGAAATCAATGTCATAAGGCTAGTAGAAGCAAGAAGAGTGGATTTAGGTACAACGATTCTAAGTGAAATAAGTCACACAGAAAAAGACACTTATCATAAGCTATCACTTATAGAGGGAATGTAAAAACCGCTACACTTGAACTGAATTACAAAACAGAACAGAGTCACACGTTTAGAAAACACACTATGGCTGCTTAACGGGAAAGGTGAGGTGGGGTGATGCATAAAACAAGGGTTTCAAATTCGCTCAGATACCGACCCATACACCCAATATGTAATAGACAAGACCTACTCCTTGCTCAGTGAACTGGACTCAACACCCCCTATTCACCGCACAAGAATATATGTGACTAGTAAGCATCTTAAAACCTGTGTGTGTGTGTGTATTGATGTCTGTCTGGAAGTGAGTCAAGTGTGTGTAAAGCCGCATAAACACAGCCGTGAAAAGCAGCTAAACCCCATTATAAAAATAAATTACTTTTAAAAACCCGTAAAACAAAGACAGTGAAAGAGAGAGAAATTCTTACAAAATTCGTTCAGGGGCTGTGATGCAACCTGGATTGACCATATCTAGACCCACAGCTGGATGAGACATAAGGGTGGACACTCTTGGGGCTGACAGGTTTGGTGAGGTAGGGTGAGCAATCGCAGACCCTTTAAAGTAATACTGCGTGGTACCCATCCCATGGGTCCCAAATCTCCAGGTTCAAGGGCATCTTCCTACATCGAAAACTTGCATGAGAAACCCAGAAGATGGTACACCGTGTGATCGGAAAAGGTTTCTAAAATGCACCTCATTTCTCATCTCCTTGTGCTCGGGTTCGCCATTCCAGCTTCTTTACTAGTAATCTCCCTACTTGGAGAATCAGCACCTTTAACCTCCTGTTCCCTACAGGTTGCAATTTGTCCTGAGGATGAAAGGGAAGAGGGGCAACCAATGAGAGACTAGATCTAGGTGTTGGGACAGGCACAGGTCACTCTATTTTCCCAACAGGAAGAAGAATTAACCACAGGCTCAGCCTGCCGCCCAGAAGCAGTATAGGGCCTGAGGCAATCCCGCGCTTTTGCGGCCAGCTCCCAAAAAAGACAGTTGAAAAATGGAGCTCAGGGAAACTGCAATTCACAAACCCGCAGAGTTATAAATGATAACTCTCATCCACAGATATATTGAGGGAAGGCAACGAAGAGGATTTGAAAGCAAGGCAGAATTGCAGGAAACAGATTTCAGGAGGTAGATACGAATCGCATTTAAAGCACATGAAAAGTGGCAAAACGTCGACAATGATGCCATTGGCCAAAAAGGGCGTATGCTTTTTTTCCTGAATATATTCAGGAAAAAACGCATACGCCCTTTTTGGCCAACCAAGCAACCTGGAAAGGCAAATCAGCGCTACAAAGAAGTCTCGCTTCCCATCGGTCAAAAGGGCCATGCTTCAAAAAGTGTCAAAACCAGAAATGCAGGACAGGCCATGGAGAAATGGCAGCCTTTCTACACTGATAGGCGGGATGTAAATTGCCAACAGCCACTCTGGAGAAGTGTACGTTGTGTCTTGAAACATCGAGAAAAAACAGCTTAGGGAGCATAGGGCACGTCCACTCATGGGCGTATAAATTGGAAAAACTAAAAATCAGCAAGACAAAGGCACCGGAAAGTTTAGGGCTGCTCTGTTGACAAGAACCTCCACTTCATGACACCTTAAATATCCCAGGAAAGAGAAAAATGGATAAAGAAGTTGTGGTCCTTATGTACAATGGAATATCACTCAGACATGAAATCAATGTCTCATAAGGCTAGTAGAAGCAAGATGAGTGGAGTTAGGTACGACGATTCTAAGTGAAATAAGTCACACAGAAAAAGACACTTATCATAAGCTATCACTTATAGAGGGAATGTAAAAACCGCTACACTTGAACTGAATTACAAAACAGAACAGAGTCACACGTTTAGAAAACACACTATGGCTGCTTAACGGGAATGGTGAGGTGGGGTGATGCATAAAACAAGGGTTTCAAATTCGCTCAGATACCGTTCCATACACCCAATATGTAATAGACAAGACCTACTCCTTGCTCAGTGAACTGGACTCAACACCCCCTGTTCCCCGCACAAGAATATATGTGACTAGTAAGAATTTTAAACCCTATGTATTGATATCTGTCTGGAAGTGAGTCAAGTGGGTGTAAAGCCGCATAAACACAACCATGAAAAGCAGCTAAACCCCATTATAAAAATAAATTACTTTTAAAAACCCGTAAAACAAAGACAGTGAAAGAGAGAGAAATTCTTACAAAATTCGTTCAGAGGCTGTGATGCAACCTGGATTGACCATATCTAGACCCACACCTGGATGAGACATAAGGGTGGACACTCTTGGGGCTGAGAGGTTGGGTGAGGTTGGGTGAGCAAACGCAGACCCTTTAAAGTAATACTGCGTGGTACCCATCCCATGGGTCCCAAATCTCCAGGTTCAAGGGCATCTTCCTACATCGAAAACATGCATGAGAAACCCAGAAGATGGTACACCGTGTGATTTTGAAAGGTTTCTAAAACGCACCTCATTTCTCATGTCCTTGTGCTCGGTTACGCCATTCCAGCTACTTTACTAGCAATCTCCCTACTTGGAGAATCAGCACCTTTAACCTCCTGTTCCCTACAGGTTGCAATTTGTCCTGAGGATGAACGGGAAGAGGGGCAACCAATGAGAGACTAGATCTAGGTGTTGGGACAGGCACAGGTCACTCTATTTTCCCACCAGGAAGAAGAATTAACCACAGGCTCAGCCTGCCGCCCAGAAGCAGAATAGGGCCTGAGGCAATCCCGCGCTTTTGCGGCCAGCTCCCAAAAAAGACAGTTGAAAAATGGAGCTCAGGGAAACTGCAATTCACAAACCCGCAGAGTTATAAATGATAACTCTCATCCACAGATATATTGAGGGAAGGCAACGAAGAGGATTTGAAAGCAAGGCAGAATTGCAGGAAACAGATTTCAGGAGGTAGGTACGAATCGCCTTTAAAGCACATGAAAAGCGGCAAAACGTCGACAATGATGCCCTTGGCCAAAAAGGGCGTATGCGTTTTTTCCTGAATATATTCAGCAAAAAACGCATACGCCCTTTTTGGCCAACCAAGCAACCTGGAAAGGCAAATCAGCGCTACAAAGAAGTCTCGCTTCCCATCGGTGAAAAGGGCCATGCTGCAAAAAGTGTCAAAACCAGAAATGCAGGACAGGCCATGGAGAAATGGCAGCCTTGCTACACTGATGGGCGGGATGTAAATTACCAACAGCCACTCTGGAGAAGTGTACATTGTGTCCTGAAACATGGAAAAAAAACAGCTTAGGGAGCATAGGGCACGTCCACTCATGGGCGTATAAATTGGAAAAACTAAAAATCAGCAAGACAAAGGCACCGGAAAGTTTAGGGCTGCTCTGTTGACAAGAACCTCCACTTCATGACACCTTAAATATCCCAGGAAAGAGAAAAATGGATAAAGAAGTTGTGGTCCTTATGTACAATGGAATATCACTCAGACATGAAATCAATGTCATAAGGCTAGTAGAAGCAAGATGAGTGGAGTTAGGTACGACGATTCTAAGTGAAATAAGTCACACAGAAAAAGACACTTATCATAAGCTATCACTTATAGAGGGAATGTAAAAACCGCTACACTTGAACTGAATTACAAAACAGAACAGAGTCACACGTTTAGAAAACACACTATGGCTGCTTAACGGGAATGGTGAGGTGGGGTGATGCATAAAACAAGGGTTTCAAATTCGCTCAGATACCGTTCCATACACCCAATATGTAATAGACAAGACCTACTCCTTGCTCAGTGAACTGGACTCAACACCCCCTATTCACCACACAAGAATATATGTGACTAGTAAGAATCTTAAAACCTATGTATTGATATCTCTCTGGAAGTGAGTCAAGTGGGTGTAAAGCCGCATAAACACAACCATGAAAAGCAGCTAAACCCCATTATAAAAATAAATTACTTTTAAAAACCCGTAAAACAAAGACAGTGAAAGAGAGAGAAATTCTTACAAAATTCGTTCAGAGGCTGTGATGCAACCTGGATTGACCATATCTAGACCCACACCTGGATGAGACAAAAGGGTGGACACTCTTGGGGCTGAGATGTTGGGTGAGGTTGGGTGAGCAAACGCAGACCCTTTAAAGTAATACTGCGTGGTACCCATCCCATGGGTCCCAAATCTCCAGGTTCAAGGTCATCTTCCTACATCGAAAACATGCATGAGAAACCCAGAAGATGGTACACCGTGTGATTTTGAAAGGTTTCTAAAACGCACCTCATTTCTCATCTCCTTGTGCTCGGTTTCGCCATTCCAGCTACTTTACTAGCAATCTCCCTACTTGGAGAATCAGCACCTTTAACCTCCTGTTCCCTACAGGTTGCAATTTGTCCTGAGGATGAACGGGAAGAGGGGCAACCAATGAGAGACTAGATCTAGGTGTTGGGACAGGCACAGGTCACTCTATTTTCCCAACAGGAAGAAGAATTAACCACAGGCTCAGCCTGCCGCCCAGAAGCAGAATAGGGCCTGAGGCAATCCTGCGCTTTTGCGGCCAGCTCCCAAAACAGACAGTTGAAAAATGGAGCTCAGGGAAACTGCAATTCACAAACCCGCAGAGTTATAAATGATAACTCTCATCCACAGATATATTGAGGGAAGGCAACGAAGAGGATTTGAAAGCAAGGCAGAATTGCAGGAAACAGATTTCAGGAGGTAGATACGAATCGCCTTTAAAGCACATGAAAAGCGGCAAAACGTCGACAATGATGCCCTTGGCCAAAAAGGGCGTATGCGTTTTTTCCTGAATATATTCAGCAAAAAACGCATACGCCCTTTTTGGCCAACCAAGCAACCTGGAAAGGCAAATCAGCGCTACAAAGAAGTCTCGCTTCCCATCGGTGAAAAGGGCCATGCTGCAAAAAGTGTCAAAACCAGAAATGCAGGACAGGCCATGGAGAAATGGCAGCCTTGCTACACTGATGGGCGGGATGTAAATTGCCAACAGCCACTCTGGAGAAGTGTACGTTGTGTCCTGAAACATCGAAAAAAAACAGCTTAGGGAGCATAGGGCACGTCCACTCATGGGCGTATAAATTGGAAAAACTAAAAATCAGCAAGACACAGGCACCGGAAAGTTTAGGGCTGCTCTGTTGACAAGAACCTCCACTTCATGACACCTTAAATATCCCAGGAAAGAGAAAAATGGATAAAGAAGTTGTGGTCCTTATGTACAATTGAATATCACTCAGACATGAAATCAATGTCATAAGGCTAGTAGAAGCAAGATGAGTGGAGTTAGGTACGACGATTCTAAGTGAAATAAGTCACACAGAAAAAGACACTTATCATAAGCTATCACTTATAGAGGGAATGTAAAAACCGCTACATGTGAACTGAATTACAAAACAGAAGAGAGTCACACGTTTAGAAAACACACTATGGCTGCTTAACGGGAAAGGTGAGGTGGGGAGATGCATAAAACAAGGGTTTCAAATTCGCTCAGATACCGTTCCATACACCCAATATGTAACAGACAAGACCTACTCCTTGCTCAGTGAACTGGACTCAACACCCCCTATTCCCCGCACAAGAATATATGTGACTAGTAAGAATCTTAAAAACTATGTATTGATATCTGTCTGGAAGAGAGTCAAGTGGGTGTAAAGCCGCATAAACACAACCATGAAAAGCAGCTAAACCCCATTATAAAAATAAATTACTTTTAAAAACCCGTAAAACAAAGATAGTGAAAGAGAGAGAAATTCTTACAAAATTCGTTCAGAGGCTGTGATGCAACCTGGTTTGACCATATCTAGACCCACAGCTGGATGAGACATAAGGGTGGACACTCTTGGGGCTGAGAGGTTGGGTGAGCAAACGCAGACCCTTTAAATTAATACTGCGTGGTACCCATCCCATGGGTCCCAAATCTCCAGGTTCAAGGGCATCTTGCTACATCGAAAACATGCATGAGAAACCCAGAAGATGGTACACCGTGTGATTTTGAAAGGTTTCTAAAACGCACCTCATTTCTCATCTCCTTGTGCTCGGGTTCGCCTTTCCAGCTACTTTACTAGCAATCTCCCTACTTGGAGAATCAGCACCTTTAACTTCCTGTTCCCTACAGGTTGCAATTTGTCCTGAGGATGAACGGGAAGAGGGGCAACCAATGAGAGACTAGATCTAGGTGTTGGACAGGCACAGGTCACAATTTTCCCATCAGGAAGAAGAATTAACCACAGGCTCAGCCTGCCGCCCGGAACAAGAATAGGGCCTGAGGCAATCCCGTGATTTTGAGGCCAGCTCCCAAAAAAGACAGTTGAAAAATGGAGCTCAGGGGCACTGCAATTCACAAACCTGCTGAGTTATAAATGATAACTCTCGTCCACAAATATATTGAGGGAAGGCAACGAAGAGGATTTGAAAGCAAGGCAGAATTGCACTAAACAGGTTTCAGGAGGTAGATTCGAATCGCCTTTAAAGCACATGAAAAGTGGCAAAACGTCGACAATGATGCCCTTGGCCAAAAACGGCGTATGCGTTTTTTCCTGAATATATTCAGGAAAAAACGGATACGCCCTTTTTGGCCAACCAAGCAACCTGGAAAGGCAAATCAGCGCTACAAAGAAGTCTCGCTTCCGATCGGTGAAAAGGGCCATGCTGCAAAAAGGGTCAAAACCAGAAATGCAGGACAGGCCATGGAGAAATGGCAGCCTTGCTACGCTGATGGGCGGGATGTAAATTGCCAACAGCCACTCTGGAGAAGTGTATGTTGTGTCCTCAAACATCGAAAAAACACAGCTTAGGGAGCATAGGGCACGTCCACTCATGGGCGTATAAATTGGAAAAACTAAAAATCAGCAAGACAAAGGCACCGGAAAGTTTAGGGCTGCTCTGTTGACAAGAACCTCCACTTCATGACACCTTAAATATCCCAGGAAAGAGAAAAATGGATAAAGAAGTTGTGGTCCTTATGTACAATGGAATATCACTCAGACATGAAATCAATGTCTCATAAGGCTAGTAGAAGCAAGATGAGTGGAGTTAGGTACGACGATTCTAAGTGAAATAAGTCACACAGAAAAAGACACTTATCATAAGCTATCACTTATAGAGGGAATGTAAAAACCGCTACACTTGAACTGAATTACAAAACAGAACAGAGTCACACGTTTAGAAAACACACTATGGCTGCTTAACGGGAATGGTGAGGTGGGGTGATGCATAAAACAAGGGTTTCAAATTCGCTCAGATACCGTTCCATACACCCAATATGTAATAGACAAGACCTACTCCTTGCTCAGTGAACTGGACTCAACACCCCCTGTTCCCCGCACAAGAATATATGTGACTAGTAAGAATTTTAAACCCTATGTATTGATATCTGTCTGGAAGTGAGTCAAGTGGGTGTAAAGCCGCATAAACACAACCATGAAAAGCAGCTAAACCCCATTATAAAAATAAATTACTTTTAAAAACCCGTAAAACAAAGACAGTGAAAGAGAGAGAAATACTTACAAAATTCGTTCAGAGGCTGTGATGCAACCTGGATTGACCATATCTAGACCCACACCTGGATGAGACATAAGGGTGGACACTCTTGGGGCTGAGAGGTTGGGTGAGGTTGGGTGAGCAAACGCAGACCCTTTAAAGTAATACTGCGTGGTACCCATCCCATGGGTCCCAAATCTCCAGGTTCAAGGGCATCTTCCTACATCGAAAACATGCATGAGAAACCCAGAAGATGGTACACCGTGTGATTTTGAAAGGTTTCTAAAACGCACCTCATTTCTCATGTCCTTGTGCTCGGTTACGCCATTCCAGCTACTTTACTAGCAATCTCCCTACTTGGAGAATCAGCACCTTTAACCTCCTGTTCCCTACAGGTTGCAATTTGTCCTGAGGATGAACGGGAAGAGGGGCAACCAATGAGAGACTAGATCTAGGTGTTGGGACAGGCACAGGTCACTCTATTTTCCCACCAGGAAGAAGAATTAACCACAGGCTCAGCCTGCCGCCCAGAAGCAGAATAGGGCCTGAGGCAATCCCGCGCTTTTGCGGCCAGCTCCCAAAAAAGACAGTTGAAAAATGGAGCTCAGGGAAACTGCAATTCACAAACCCGCAGAGTTATAAATGATAACTCTCATCCACAGATATATTGAGGGAAGGCAACGAAGAGGATTTGAAAGCAAGGCAGAATTGCAGGAAACAGATTTCAGGAGGTAGATACGAATCGCCTTTAAAGCACATGAAAAGCGGCAAAACGTCGACAATGATGCCCTTGGCCAAAAAGGGCTTATGCGTTTTTTCCTGAATATGTTCAGGAAAAAACGCATACGCCCTTTTTGGCCAACCAAGCAACCTGGAAAGGCAAATCAGCGCTACAAAGAAGTCTCGCTTCCCATCGGTGAAAAGGGCCATGCTGCAAAAAGTGTCAAAACCAGAAATGCAGGACAGGCCATGGAGAAATGGCAGCCTTGCTACACTGATGGGCGGGATGTAAATTGCCAACAGCCACTCTGGAGAAGTGTACGTTGTGTCCTGAAACATCGAAAAAAAACAGCTTAGGGAGCATAGGGCACGTCCACTCATGGGCGTATAAATTGGAAAAACTAAAAATCAGCAAGACACAGGCACCGGAAAGTTTAGGGCTGCTCTGTTGACAAGAACCTCCACTTCATGACACCTTAAATATCCCAGGAAAGAGAAAAATGGATAAAGAAGTTGTGGTCCTTATGTACAATGGAATATCACTCAGACATGAAATCAATGTTATAAGGCTAGTAGAAGCAAGATGAGTGGAGTTAGGTACGACGATTCTAAGTGAAATAAGTCACACAGAAAAAGACACTTATCATAAGCTATCACTTATAGAGGGAATGTAAAAACCGCTACACTTGAACTGAATTAAAAAACAGAACAGAGTCACACGTTTAGAAAACACACTATATCTGCTTAACAGGAAAGGTGAGGTGGGGAGATGCATAAAACAAGGGTTTCAAATTCGATCAGATACCGTTCCATACACCCAATATGTAATAGACAAGACCTACTCCTTGCTCAGTGAACTGGACTCAACACCCCCTATTCACCACACAAGAATATATGTGACTAGTAAGAATCTTAAAACCTATGTATTGATATCTCTCTGGAAGTGAGTCAAGTGGGTGTAAAGCCGCATAAACACAACCATGAAAAGCAGCTAAACCCCATTATAAAAATAAATTACTTTTAAAAACCCGTAAAACAAAGACAGTGAAAGAGAGAGAAATTCTTACAAAATTCGTTCAGAGGCTGTGATGCAACCTGGATTGACCATATCTAGACCCACACCTGGATGAGACATAAGGGTGGACACTCTTGGGGCTGAGAGGTTGGGTGAGGTTGGGTGAGCAAACGCAGACCCTTTAAAGTAATACTGCGTGGTACCCATCCCATGGGTCCCAAATCTCCAGGTTCAAGGGCATCTTCCTACATCGAAAACATGCATGAGAAACCCAGAAGATGGTACACCGTGTGATTTTGAAAGGTTTCTAAAACGCACCTCATTTCTCATGTCCTTGTGCTCGGTTACGCCATTCCAGCTACTTTACTAGCAATCTCCCTACTTGGAGAATCAGCACCTTTAACCTCCTGTTCCCTACAGGTTGCAATTTGTCCTGAGGATGAACGGGAAGAGGGGCAACCAATGAGAGACTAGATCTAGGTGTTGGGACAGGCACAGGTCACTCTATTTTCCCAACAGGAAGAAGAATTAACCACAGGCTCAGCCTGCCGCCCAGAAGCAGAATAGGGCCTGAGGCAATCCCGCGCTTTTGTGGCCAGCTCCCAAAAAAGACAGTTGAAAAATGGACCTCAGGGAAACTGCAATTCACAAACCCGCAGAGTTATAAATGATAACTCTCATCCACAGATATATTGAGGGAAGGCAACGAAGAGGATTTGAAAGCAAGGCAGAATTGCAGGAAACAGATTTCAGGAGGTAGGTACGAATCGCCTTTAAAGCACATGAAAAGTGGCAAAACGTCGACAATGATGCCCTTGGCCAAAAAGGGCGTATGCGTTTTTTCCTGAATATATTCAGGAAAAAACGCATACGCCCTTTTTGGCCAACCAAGCAACCTGGAAATGCAAATCAGCGCTACAAAGAAGTCTCGCTTCCCATCGGTGAAAAGGGCCATGCTGCAAAAAGTGTCAAAACCAGAAATGCAGGACAGGCCATGGAGAAATGGCAGCCTTGCTACACTGATGGGCGGGATGTAAATTACCAACAGCCACTCTGGAGAAGTGTACATTGTGTCCTGAAACATGGAAAAAAAACAGCTTAGGGAGCATAGGGCACGTCCACTCATGGGCGTATAAATTGGAAAAATTAAAAATCAGCAAGACACAGGCACCGGAAAGTTTAGGGCTGCTCTGTTGACAAGAACCTCCACTTCATGACACCTTAAATATCCCAGGAAAGAGAAAAATGGATAAAGAAGTTGTGGTCCTTATGTACAATGGAATATCACTCAGACATGAAATCAATGTCATAAGGCTAGTAGAAGCAAGATGAGTGGAGTTAGGTACGACGATTCTAAGTGAAATAAGTCACACAGAAAAAGACACTTATCATAAGCTATCACTTATAGAGGGAATGTAAAAACCGCTACACTTGAACTGAATTACAAAACAGAACAGAGTCACACGTTTAGAAAACACACTATGGCTGCTTAACGGGAATGGTGAGGTGGGGTGATGCATAAAACAAGGGTTTCAAATTCGCTCAGATACCGTTCCATACACCCAATATGTAATAGACAAGACCTACTCCTTGCTCAGTGAACTGGACTCAACACCCCCTATTCACCACACAAGAATATATGTGACTAGTAAGAATCTTAAAACCTATGTATTGATATCTCCCTGGAAGTGAGTCAAGTGGGTGTAAAGCCGCATAAACACAGCCATGAAAAGCAGCTAAACCCCATTATAAAAATAAATTACTTTTAAAAACCCATAAAACAAAGACAGTGAAAGAGAGAGAAATTCTTTCAAAATTCGTTCAGAGGCTGTGATGCAACCTGGATTGACCATGTCTAGACCCACACCTGGATGAGACATAAGGGTGGACACTCTTGGGGCTGAGAGTTTGGGTGAGGTTGGGTGAGCAAACGCAGACCCTTTAAAGTAATACTGCGTGGTACCCATCCCATGGGTCCCAAATCTCCAGGTTCAAGGGCATCTTCCTACATCGAAAACATGCATGAGAAACCCAGAAGATGGTACACCGTGTGATTTTGAAAGGTTTCTAAAACGCACCTCATTTCTCATCTCCTTGTGCTCGGTTTCGCCATTCCAGCTACTTTACTAGCAATCTCCCTACTTGGAGAATCAGCACCTTTAACCTCCTGTTCCCTACAGGTTGCAATTTGTCCTGAGGATGAACGGGAAGAGGGGCAACCAATGAGAGACTAGATCTAGGTGTTGGGACAGGCACAGGTCACTCTATTTTCCCAACAGGAAGAAGAATTAACCACAGGCTCAGCCTGCCGCCCAGAAGCAGAATAGGGCCTGAGGCAATCCCGCGCTTTTGCGGCCAGCTCCCAAAAAAGACAGTTGAAAAATGGAGCTCAGGGAAACTGCAATTCACAAACCCGCAGAGTTATAAATGATAACTCTCATCCACAGATATATTGAGGGAAGGCAACGAAGAGGATTTGAAAGCAAGGCAGAATTGCAGGAAACAGATTTCAGGAGGTAGGTACGAATCGCCTTTAAAGCACATGAAAAGCGGCAAAACGTCGACAATGATGCCCTTGGCTAAAAAGGGCGTATGCGTTTTTTCCTGAATATATTCAGGAAAAAACGCATACGCCCTTTTTGGCCAACCAAGCAACCTGGAAAGGCAAATCAGCGCTACAAAGAAGTCTCGCTTCCCATCGGTGAAAAGGGCCATGCTGCAAAAAGTGTCAAAACCAGAAATGCAGGACAGGCCATGGAGAAATGGCAGCCTTGCTACACTGATGGCCGGGATGTAAATTGCCAACAGCCACTCTGGAGAAGTGTACGTTGTGTCCTGAAACATGGGAAAAAAACAGCTTAGGGAGCATAGGGCACGTCCACTCATGGGCGTATAAATTGGAAAAACTAAAAATCAGCAAGACACAGGCACCGGAAAGTTTAGGGCTACTCTGTTGACAAGAACCTCCACTTCATCACACCTTAAATATCCCAGGAAAGAGAAAAATGGATAAAGAAGTTGTGGTCCTTATGTACAATGGAATATCACTCAGACATGAAATCAATGTTATAAGGCTAGTAGAAGCAAGATGAGTGGAGTTAGGTACGACGATTCTAAGTGAAATAAGTCACACAGAAAAAGACACTTATCATAAGCTATCACTTATAGAGGGAATGTAAAAACCGCTACACTTGAACTGAATTACAAAACAGAACAGAGTCACACGTTTAGAAAACACACTATATCTGCTTAACAGTAAAGGTGAGGTGGGGAGATGCATAAAACAAGGGTTTCAAATTCGCTCAGATACCGTTCCATACACCCAATATGTAATAGACAAGACCTACTCCTTGCTCAGTGAACTGGACTCAACACCCCCTATTTCCCGCACAAGAATATATGTGACTAGTAAGAATCTTAAAACCTATGTATTGATATCTCTCTGGAAGTGAGTCAAGTGGGTGTAAAGCCGCATAAACACAACCATGAATAGCATCTAAACCCCATTATAAAAATAAATTACTTTTAAAAACCCGTAAAACAAAGACAGTGAAAGAGAGAGAAATTCTTACAAAATTCGTTCAGAGGCTGTGATGCAACCTGGATTGACCATATCTAGACCCACACCTGGATGAGACATAAGGGTGGACACTCTTGGGGCTGAGAGGTTGGGTGAGGTTGGGTGAGCAAACGCAGACCCTTTAAAGTAATACTGCGTGGTACCCATCCCATGGGTCCCAAATCTCCAGGTTCAAGGGCATCTTCCTACATCGAAAACATGCATGAGAAACCCAGAAGATGGTACAACCGTGTGATTTTGAAAGGTTTCTAAAACGCACCTCATTTCTCATCTCCTTGTGCTCGGTTTCGCCATTCCAGCTACTTTACTAGCAATCTCCCTACTTGGAGAATCAGCACCTTTAACCTCCTGTTCCCTACAGGTTGCAATTTGTCCTGAGGATGAATGGGAAGAGGGGCAACCAATGAGAGACTAGATCTAGGTGTTGGGACAGGCACAGGTCACTCTATTTTCCCAACAGGAAGAAGAATTAACCACAGGCTCAGCCTGCCGCCCAGAAGCAGAATAGGGCCTGAGGCAATCCCGCGCTTTTGCGGCCAGCTCCCAAAAAAGACAGTTGAAAAATGGAGCTCAGGGAAACTGCAATTCACAAACCCGCAGAGTTATAAATGATAACTCTCATCCACAGATATATTGAGGGAAGGCAACGAAGAGGATTTGAAAGCAAGGCAGAATTGCAGGAAACAGATTTCAGGAGGTAGATAAGAATCGCCTTTAAAGCACATGAAAAGCGGCAAAACGTCCACAATGATGCCCTTGGCCAAAAAGGGCGTATGCGTTTTTTCCTGAATATATTCAGGAAAAAACGCATACGCCCTTTTTGGCCAACCAAGCAACCTGTAAAGGCAAATCAGCGCTACAAAGAAGTCTCGCTTCCCATCGGTGAAAAGGGCCATGCTGCAAAAAGTGTCAAAACCAGAAATGCAGGACAGGCCATGGAGAAATGGCAGCCTTGCTACACTGATGGGCGGGATGTAAATTGCCAACAGCCACTCTGGAGAAGTGCACGTTGTGTCCTGAAACATCGAAAAAAAACAGCTTAGGGAGCATAGGGCACGTCCACTCATGGGCGTATAAATTGGAAAAACTAAAAATCAGCAAGACACAGGCACCGGAAAGTTTAGGGCTGCTCTGTTGACAAGAACCTCCACTTCATGACACCTTAAATATCCCAGGAAAGAGAAAAATGGATAAAGAAATTGTGGTCCTTATGTACAAAGGAATATCACTCAGACATGAAATCAATGTCATAAGGCTAGTAGAAGCAAGATGAGTGGAGTTAGGTACGACGATTCTAAGTGAAATAAGTCACACAGAAAAAGACACTTATCATAAGCTATCACTTATAGAGGGAATGTAAAAACCGCTACACTTGAACTGAATTACAAAACAGAACAGAGTCACACGTTTAGAAAACACACTATGGCTGCTTAACGGGAATGGTGAGGTGGGGTGATGCATAAAACAAGGGTTTCAAATTCGCTCAGATACCGTTCCATACACCCAATATGTAATAGACAAGACCTACTCCTTGCTCAGTGAACTGGACTCAACACCCCCTATTCACCACACAAGAATATATGTGACTAGTAAGAATCTTAAAACCTATGTATTGATATCTCTCTGGAAGTGAGTCAAGTGGGTGTAAAGCCGCATAAACACAACCATGAAAAGCAGCTAAACCCCATTATAAAAATAAATTACTTTTAAAAACCCGTAAAACAAAGACAGTGAAAGAGAGAGAAATTCTTACAAAATTCGTTCAGAGGCTGTGATGCAACCTGGATTGACCATATCTAGACCCACACCTGGATGAGACATAAGGGTGGACACTCTTGGGGCTGAGAGGTTGGGTGAGGTTGGGTGAGCAAACGCAGACCCTTTAAAGTAATACTGCGTGGTACCCATCCCATGGGTCCCAAATCTCCAGGTTCAAGGGCATCTTCCTACATCGAAAACATGCAAGAGAAACCCAGAAGATGGTACACCGTGTGATTTTGAAAGGTTTCTAAAACGCACCTCATTTCTCATCTCCTTGTGCTCGGTTACGCCATTCCAGCTACTTTACTAGCAATCTCCCTACTTGGAGAATCAGCACCTTTAACCTCCTGTTCCCTACAGGTTGCAATTTGTCCTGAGGATGAACGGGAAGTGGGGCAACCAATGAGAGACAAGATCTAGGTGTTGGGACAGGCACAGGTCACTCTATTTTCCCAACAGGAAGAAGAATTAACCACAGGCTCAGCCTGCCGCCCAGAAGCAGAATAGGGCCTGAGGCAATCCCGCGCTTTTGCGGCCAGCTCCCAAAAAAGACAGTTGAAAAATGGACCTCAGGGAAACTGCAATTCACAAACCCGCAGAGTTATAAATGATAACTCTCATCCACAGATATATTGAGGGAAGGCAACGAAGAGGATTTGAAAGCAAGGCAGAATTGCAGGAAACAGATTTCAGGAGGTAGGTACGAATCGCCTTTAAAGCACATGAAAAGCAGCAAAACGTCGACAATGATGCCCTTGGCCAAAAAGGGCGTATGCGTTTTTTCCTGAATATATTCAGGAAAAAACGCATACGCCCTTTTTGGCCAACCAAGCAACCTGGAAAGGCAAATCAGCGCTACAAAGAAGTCTCGCTTCCCATCGGTGAAAAGGGCCATGCTGCAAAAAGTGTCAAAACCAGAAATGCAGGACAGGCCATGGAGAAATGGCAGCCTTGCTACACTGATGGGCGGGATGTAAATTGCCAACAGCCACTCTGGAGAAGTGTACGTTGTGTCCTGAAACATGGAAAAAAAACAGCTTAGGGAGCATAGGGCACGTCCACTCATGGGCGTATAAATTGGAAAAACTAAAAATCAGCAAGACACAGGCACCGGAAAGTTTAGGGCTGCTCTGTTGACAAGAACCTCCACTTCATGACACCTTAAATATCCCAGGAAAGAGAAAAATGGATAAAGAAGTTGTGGTCCTTATGTACAATGGAATATCACTCAGACATGAAATCAATGTCATAAGGCTAGTAGAAGCAAGATGAGTGGAGTTAGGTACGACGATTCTAAGTGAAATAAGTCACACAGAAAAAGACACTTATCATAAGCTATCACTTATAGAGGGAATGTAAAAACCGCTACACTTGAACTGAATTACAAAACAGAACAGAGTCACACGTTTAGAAAACACACTATGGCTGCTTAACGGGAATGGTGAGGTGGGGTGATGCATAAAACAAGGGTTTCAAATTCGCTCAGATACCGTTCCATACACCCAATATGTAATAGACAAGACCTACTCCTTGCTCAGTGAACTGGACTCAACACCCCCTATTCGCCACACAAGAATATATGTGACTAGTAAGAATCTTAAAACCTATGTATTGATATCTCCCTGGAAGTGAGTCAAGTGGGGGTAAAGCCGCATAAACACAGCCATGAAAAGCAGCTAAACCCCATTATAAAAATAAATTACTTTTAAAAACCCATAAAACAAAGACAGTGAAAGAGAGAGAAATTCTTTCAAAATTCGTTCAGAGGCTGTGATGCAACCTGGATTGACCATATCTAGACCCACACCTGGATGAGACATAAGGGTGGACACTCTTGGGGCTGAGAGGTTGGGTGAGGTTGGGTGAGCAAACGCAGACCCTTTAAAGTAATACTGCGTGGTACCCATCCCATGGGTCCCAAATCTCCAGGTTCAAGGGCATCTTCCTACATCGAAAACATGCATGAGAAACCCAGAAGATGGTACACCGTGTGATTTTGAAAGGTTTCTAAAACGCACCTCATTTCTCATCTCCTTGTGCTCGGTTTCGCCATTCCAGCTACTTTACTAGCAGTCTCCCTACTTGGAGAATCAGCACCTTTAACCTCCTGTTCCCTACAGGTTGCAATTTGTCCTGAGGATGAACGGGAAGAGGGGCAACCAATGAGAGACTAGATCTAGGTGTTGGGACAGGCACAGGTCACTCTATTTTCCCAACAGGAAGAAGAATTAACCACAGGCTCAGCCTGCCGCCCAGAAGCAGAATTGGCCTGAGGCAATCCCGCGCTTTTGCGGCCAGCTCCCAAAAAAGACAGTTGAAAAATGGAGCTCAGGGAAACTGCAATTCACAAACCCGCAGAGTTATAAATGATAACTCTCATCCACAGATATATTGAGGGAAGGCAACGAAGAGGATTTGAAAGCAAGGCAGAATTGCAGGAAACAGATTTCAGGAGGTAGGTACGAATCGCCTTTAAAGCACATGAAAAGCGGCAAAACGTCGACAATGATGCCCTTGGCCAAAAAGGGCGTATGCGTTTTTTCCTGAATATATTCAGGAAAAAACGCATACGCCCTTTTTGGCCAACCAAGCAACCTGGAAAGGCAAATCAGCGCTACAAAGAAGTCTCGCTTCCCATCGGTCAAAAGGGCCATGCTGCAAAAAGTGTCAAAACCAGAAATGCAGGACAGGCCATGGAGAAATGGCAGCCTTGCTACACTGATGGGCGGGATGTAAATTGCCAACAGCCACTCTGGAGAAGTGTACGTTGTGTCCTGAAACATGGGAAAAAAACAGCTTAGGGAGCATAGGGCACGTCCACTCATGGGCGTATAAATTGGAAAAACTAAAAATCAGCAAGACACAGGCACCGGAAAGTTTAGGGCTGCTCTGTTGACAAGAACCTCCACTTCATGACACCTTAAATATCCCAGGAAAGAGAAAAATGGATAAAGAAATTGTGGTCCTTATGTACAATGGAATATCACTCAGACATGAAATCAATGTCATAAGGCTAGTAGAAGCAAGATGAGTGGAGTTAGGTACGACGATTCTAAGTGAAATAAGTCACACAGAAAAAGACACTTATCATAAGCTATCACTTATAGAGGGAATGTAAAAACCGCTACACTTGAACTGAATTACAAAACAGAACAGAGTCACACGTTTAGAAAACACACTATGGCTGCTTAACGGGAATGGTGAGGTGGGGTGATGCATAAAACAAGGGTTTCAAATTCGCTCAGATACCGTTCCATACACCCAATATGTAATAGACAAGACCTACTCCTTGCTCAGTGAACTGGACTCAACACCCCCTATTCACCACACAAGAATATATGTGACTAGTAAGAATCTTAAAACCTATGTATTGATATCTCTCTGGAAGTGAGTCAAGTGGGTGTAAAGCCGCATAAACACAACCATGAAAAGCAGTTAACCCCATTATAAAAATAAATTACTTTAAAAACCCGTAAAACAAAGACAGTGAAAGAGAGAGAAATTCTTACAAAATTCGTTCAGAGGCTGTGATGCAACCTGGATTGACCATATCTAGACCCACACCTGGATGAGACATAAGGGTGGACACTCTTGGGGCTGAGAGGTTGGGTGAGGTTGGGTGAGCAAACGCAGACCCTTTAAAGTAATACTGCGTGGTACCCATCCCATGGGTCCCAAATCTCCAGGTTCAAGGGCATCTTCCTACATCGAAAACATGCAAGAGAAACCCAGAAGATGGTACACCGTGTGATTTTGAAAGGTTTCTAAAACGCACCTCATTTCTCATCTCCTTGTGCTCGGTTACGCCATTCCAGCTACTTTACTAGCAATCTCCCTACTTGGAGAATCAGCACTTTTAACCTCCTGTTCCCTACAGGTTGCAATTTGTCCTGAGGATGAACGGGAAGTGGGGCAACCAATGAGAGACAAGATCTAGGTGTTGGGACAGGCACAGGTCACTCTATTTTCCCAACAGGAAGAAGAATTAACCACAGGCTCAGCCTGCCGCCCAGAAGCAGAATAGGGCCTGAGGCAATCCCGCGCTTTTGCGGCCAGCTCCCAAAAAAGACAGTTGAAAAATGGACCTCAGGGAAACTGCAATTCACAAACCCGCAGAGTTATAAATGATAACTCTCATCCACAGATATATTGAGGGAAGGCAACGAAGAGGATTTGAAAGCAAGGCAGAATTGCAGGAAACAGATTTCAGGAGGTAGGTACGAATCGCCTTTAAAGCACATGAAAAGCGGCAAAACGTCGACAATGATGCCCTTGGCCAAAAAGGGCGTATGCGTTTTTTCCTGAATATATTCAGGAAAAAACGCATACGCCCTTTTTGGCCAACCAAGCAACCTGGAAAGGCAAATCAGCGCTACAAAGAAGTCTCGCTTCCCATCGGTGAAAAGGGCCATGCTGCAAAAAGTGTCAAAACCAGAAATGCAGGACAGGCCATGGAGAAATGGCAGCCTTGCTACACTGATGGGCGGGATGTAAATTGCCAACAGCCACTCTGGAGAAGTGTACGTTGTGTCCTGAAACATGGAAAAAAAACAGCTTAGGGAGCATAGGGCACGTCCACTCATGGGCGTATAAATTGGAAAAACTAAAAATCAGCAAGACACAGGCACCGGAAAGTTTAGGGCTGCTCTGTTGACAAGAACCTCCACTTCATGACACCTTAAATATCCCAGGAAAGAGAAAAATGGATAAAGAAGTTGTGGTCCTTATGTACAATGGAATATCACTCAGACATGAAATCAATGTCATAAGGCTAGTAGAAGCAAGATGAGTGGAGTTAGGTACGACGATTCTAAGTGAAATAAGTCACACAGAAAAAGACACTTATCATAAGCTATCACTTATAGAGGGAATGTAAAAACCGCTACACTTGAACTGAATTACAAAACAGAACAGAGTCACACGTTTAGAAAACACACTATGGCTGCTTAACGGGAATGGTGAGGTGGGGTGATGCATAAAACAAGGGTTTCAAATTCGCTCAGATACCGTTCCATACACCCAATATGTAATAGACAAGACCTACTCCTTGCTCAGTGAACTGGACTCAACACCCCCTATTCACCACACAAGAATATATGTGACTAGTAAGAATCTTAAAACCTATGTATTGATATCTCCCTGGAAGTGAGTCAAGTGGGGGTAAAGCCGCATAAACACAGCCATGAAAAGCAGCTAAACCCCATTATAAAAATAAATTACTTTTAAAAACCCATAAAACAAAGACAGTGAAAGAGAGAGAAATTCTTTCAAAATTCGTTCAGAGGCTGTGATGCAACCTGGATTGACCATATCTAGACCCACACCTGGATGAGACATAAGGGTGGACACTCTTGGGGCTGAGAGGTTGGGTGAGGTTGGGTGAGCAAACGCAGACCCTTTAAAGTAATACTGCGTGGTACCCATCCCATGGGTCCCAAATCTCCAGGTTCAAGGGCATCTTCCTACATCGAAAACATGCATGAGAAACCCAGAAGATGGTACACCGTGTGATTTTGAAAGGTTTCTAAAACGCACCTCATTTCTCATCTCCTTGTGCTCGGTTTCGCCATTCCAGCTACTTTACTAGCAATCTCCCTACTTGGAGAATCAGCACCTTTAACCTCCTGTTCCCTACAGGTTGCAATTTGTCCTGAGGATGAACGGGAAGAGGGGCAACCAATGAGAGACTAGATCTAGGTGTTGGGACAGGCACAGGTCACTCTATTTTCCCAACAGGAAGAAGAATTAACCACAGGCTCAGCCTGCCGCCCTGAAGCAGAATAGGGCCTGAGGCAATCCCGCGCTTTTGCGGCCAGCTCCCAAAAAAGACAGTTGAAAAATGGACCTCAGGGAAACTGCAATTCACAAACCCGCAGAGTTATAAATGATAACTCTCATCCACAGATATATTGAGGGAAGGCAACGAAGAGGATTTGAAAGCAAGGCAGAATTGCAGGAAACAGATTTCAGGAGGTAGGTACGAATCGCCTTTAAAGCACATGAAAAGCGGCAAAACGTCGACAATGATGCCCTTGGCCAAAAAGGGCGTATGCGTTTTTTCCTGAATATATTCAGGAAAAAACGCATACGCCCTTTTTGGCCAACCAAGCAACCTGGAAAGGCAAATCAGCGCTACAAAGAAGTCTCGCTTCCCATCGGTCAAAAGGGCCATGCTGCAAAAAGTGTCAAAACCAGAAATGCAGGACAGGCCATGGAGAAATGGCAGCCTTGCTACACTGATGGGCGGGATGTAAATTGCCAACAGCCATTCTGGAGAAGTGTACGTTGTGTCCTGAAACATGGGAAAAAAACAGCTTAGGGAGCATAGGGCACGTCCACTCATGGGCGTATAAATTGGAAAAACTAAAAATCAGCAAGACACAGGCACCGGAAAGTTTAGGGCTACTCTGTTGACAAGAACCTCCACTTCATCACACCTTAAATATCCCAGGAAAGAGAAAAATGGATAAAGAAGTTGTGGTCCTTATGTACAATGGAATATCACTCAGACATGAAGTCAATGTTATAAGGCTAGTAGAAGCAAGATGAGTGGAGTTAGGTACGACGATTCTAAGTGAAATAAGTCACACAGAAAAAGACACTTATCATAAGCTATCACTTATAGAGGGAATGTAAAAACCGCTACACTTGAACTGAATTACAAAACAGAACAGAGTCACACGTTTAGAAAACACACTATATCTGCTTAACAGTAAAGGTGAGGTGGGGAGATGCATAAAACAAGGGTTTCAAATTCGCTCAGATACCGTTCCATACAACCAATATGTAATAGACAAGACCTACGCCTTGCTCAGTGAACTGGACTCAACACCCCCTATTTCCCGCACAAGAATATATGTGACTAGTAAGAATCTTATAACCTATGTATTGATATCTGTCTGGAAGTGAGTCAAGTGGGTGTAAAGCCGCATAAACACAACCATGAAAAGCATCTAAACCCCATTATAAAAATAAATTACTTTTAAAAACCCGTAAAATAAAGACAGTGAAAGAGAGAGAAATTCTTTCAAAATTCGTTCAGAGGCTGTGATGCAACCTGGATTGACCATATCTAGACCCACACCTGGATGAGACATAAGGGTGGACACTCTTGGGGCTGAGAGGTTGGGTGAGGTTGGGTGAGCAAACGCAGACCCTTTAAAGTAATACTGCGTGGTACCCATCCCATGGGTCCCAAATCTCCAGGTTCAAGGGCATCTTCCTACATCGAAAACATGCATGAGAAACCCAGAAGATGGTACACCGTGTGATTTTGAAAGGTTTCTAAAACGCACCTCATTTCTCATCTCCTTGTGCTCGGTTTCGCCATTCCAGCTACTTTACTAGCAATCTCCCTACTTGGAGAATCAGCACCTTTAACCTCCTGTTCCCTACAGGTTGCAATTTTTCCTGAGGATGAATGGGAAGAGGGGCAACCAATGAGAGACTAGATCTAGGTGTTGGGACAGGCACAGGCCACTCTATTTTCCCAACAGGAAGAAGAATTAACCACAGGCTCAGCCTGCCGCCCAGAAGCAGAATAGGGCCTGAGGCAATCCCGCGCTTTTGCGGCCAGCTCCCAAAAAAGACAGTTGAAAAATGGAGCTCAGGGAAACTGCAATTCACAAACCCGCAGAGTTATAAATGATAACTCTCATCCACAGATATATTGAGGGAAGGCAACGAAGAGGATTTGAAAGCAAGGCAGAATTGCAGGAAACAGATTTCAGGAGGTAGATAAGAATCGCCTTTAAAGCACATGAAAAGCGGCAAAACGTCCACAATGATGCCCTTGGCCAAAAATGGCGTATGCGTTTTTTCCTGAATATATTCAGGAAAAAACGCATACGCCCTTTTTGGCCAACCAAGCAACCTGTAAAGGCAAATCAGCGCTACAAAGAAGTCTCGCTTCCCATCGGTGAAAAGGGCCATGCTGCAAAAAGTGTCAAAACCAGAAATGCAGGACAGGCCATGGAGAAATGGCAGCCTTGCTACACTGATGGGCGGGATGTAAATTGCCAACAGCCACTCTGGAGAAGTGCACGTTGTGTCCTGAAACATCGAAAAAAAACAGCTTAGGGAGCATAGGGCACGTCCACTCATGGGCGTATAAATTGGAAAAACTAAAAATCAGCAAGACACAGGCACCGGAAAGTTTAGGGCTGCTCTGTTGACAAGAACCTCCACTTCATGACACCTTAAATATCCCAGGAAAGAGAAAAATGGATAAAGAAATTGTGGTTCTTATGTACAATGGAATATCACTCAGACATGAAATCAATGTCATAAGGCTAGTAGAAGCAAGATGATTGGAGTTAGGTACGACGATTCTAAGTGAAATAAGTCACACAGAAAAAGACACTTATCATAAGCTATCACTTATAGAGGGAATGTAAAAACCGCTACACTTGAACTGAATTACAAAACAGAACAGAGTCACACGTTTAGAAAACACACTATGGCTGCTTAACGGGAATGGTGAGGTGGGGTGATGCATAAAACAAGGGTTTCAAATTCGCTCAGATACCGTTCCATACACCCAATATGTAATAGACAAGACCTACTCCTTGCTCAGTGAACTGGACTCAACACCCCCTATTCACCACACAAGAATATATGTGACTAGTAAGAATCTTAAAACCTATGTATTGATATCTCTCTGGAAGTGAGTCAAGTGGGTGTAAAGCCGCATAAACACAACCATGAAAAGCAGCTAAACCCCATTATAAAAATAAATTACTTTTAAAAACCCGTAAAACAAAGACAGTGAAAGAGAGAGAAATTCTTACAAAATTCGTTCAGAGGCTGTGACGCAACCTGGATTGACCATATCTAGACCCACAGCTGGATGAGACATAAGGGTGGACACCCTTGCGGCTGAGAGGTTGGGTGAGGTTGGGTGAGCAAACGCAGACCCTTTAAAGTAATACTGCGTGGTACCCATCCCATGGGTCCCAAATCTCCAGGTTCAAGGGCATCTTCCTACATCGAAAACATGCATGAGAAACCCAGAAGATGGTACACCGTTTGATTTTGAAAGGTTTCTAAAACGCACCTCATTTCTCATCTCCTTGTGCTCGGTTACGCCATTCCAGCTACTTTACTAGCAATCTCCCTACTTGGAGAATCAGCACCTTATCCTCCTGTTCCCTACAGGTTGCAATTTGTCCTGAGGATGAACGGGAAGAGGGGCAACCAATGAGAGACTAGATCTAGGTGTTGGGACAGGCACAAGTCACTCTATTTTCCCAACAGGAAGAAGAATTAACCACAGGCTCAGCCTGCCGCCCAGAAGCAGAATAGGGCCTGAGGCAATCCCGCGCTTTTGCGGCCAGCTCCCAAAAAAGACAGTTGAAAAATGGACCTCAGGGAAACTGCAATTCACAAACCCGCAGAGTTATAAATGATAACTCTCATCCACAGATATATTGAGGGAAGGCAACGAAGAGGATTTGAAAGCAAGGCAGAATTGCAGGAAACAGATTTCAGGAGGTAGGTACGAATCGCCTTTAAAGCACATGAAAAGCGGCAAAACGTCGACAATGATGCCCTTGGCCAAAAAGGGCGTATGCGTTTTTTCCTGAATATATTCAGGAAAAAACGCATACGCCCTTTTTGGCCAACCAAGCAACCTGGAAAGGCAAATCAGCGCTACAAAGAAGTCTCGCTTCCCATCGGTGAAAAGGGCCATGCTGCAAAAAGTGTCAAAACCAGAAATGCAGGACAGGCCATGGAGAAATGGCAGCCTTGCTACACTGATGGGCGGGATGTAAATTACCAACAGCCACTCTGGAGAAGTGTACATTGTGTCCTGAAACATGGAAAAAAAACAGCTTTGGGAGCATAGGGCACGTCCACTCATGGGGTATAAATTGGAAAACCTAAAAATCAGCAAGACACAGGCACCGGAAAGTTTAGGGCTGCTCTGTTGACAAGAACCTCCACTTCATGACACCTTAAATATCCCAGGAAAGAGAAAATTGGATAAAGAAGTTGTGGTCCTTATGTACAATGGAATATCACTCAGACATGAAATCAATGTCATAAGGCTAGTAGAAGCAAGATGAGTGGAGTTAGGTACAACGATTCTAAGTGAAATAAGTCACACAGAAAAAGACACTTATCATAAGCTATCACTTATAGAGGGAATGTAAAAACCGCTATACTTGAACTGAATTACAAAACAGAACAGAGTCACACGTTTAGAAAACACACTATGGCTGCTTAACGGGAATGGTGAGGTGGGGTGATGCATAAAACAAGGGTTTCAAATTCGCTCAGATACCGTTCCATACACCCAATATGTAATAGACAAGACCTACTCCTTGCTCAGTGAACTGGACTCAACACCCCCTATTCACCACACAAGAATATATGTGACTAGTAAGAATCTTAAAACCTATGTATTGATATCTCCCTGGAAGTGAGTCAAGTGGGGGTAAAGCCGCATAAACACAGCCATGAAAAGCAGCTAAACCCCATTATAAAAATAAATTACTTTTAAAAACCCATAAAACAAAGACAGTGAAAGAGAGAGAAATTCTTTCAAAATTCGTTCAGAGGCTGTGATGCAACCTGGATTGACCATATCTAGACCCACACCTGGATGAGACATAAGGGTGGACACTCTTGGGGCTGAGAGGTTGGGTGAGGTTGGGTGAGCAAACGCAGACCCTTTAAAGTAATACTGCGTGGTACCCATCCCATGGGTCCCAAATCTCCAGGTTCAAGGGCATCTTCCTACATCGAAAACATGCATGAGAAACCCAGAAGATGGTACACCGTGTGATTTTGAAAGGTTTCTAAAACGCACCTCATTTCTCATCTCCTTGTGCTCGGTTTCGCCATTCCAGCTACTTTACTAGCAATCTCCCTACTTGGAGAATCAGCACCTTTAACCTCCTGTTCCCTACAGGTTGCAATTTGTCCTGAGGATGAATGGGAAGAGGGGCAACCAATGAGAGACTAGATCTAGGTGTTGGGACAGGCACAGGTCACTCTATTTTCCCAACAGGAAGAAGAATTAACCACAGGCTCAGCCTGCCGCCCAGAAGCAGAATAGGGCCTGAGGCAATCCCGCGCTTTTGCGGCCAGCTCCCAAAAAAGATAGTTGAAAAATGGAGCTCAGGGAAACTGCAATTCACAAACCCGCAGAGTTATAAATGATAACTCTCATCCACAGATATATTGAGGGAAGGC
Source organism: Eschrichtius robustus (assembly GCF_028021215.1). Taxonomy (NCBI): domain Eukaryota; kingdom Metazoa; phylum Chordata; class Mammalia; order Artiodactyla; family Eschrichtiidae; genus Eschrichtius; species Eschrichtius robustus. The sequence goes on from NW_027175603.1 coordinate 82,734, forward strand.
AACGAAGAGGATTTGAAAGCAAGGCAGAATTGCAGGAAACAGATTTCAGGAGGTAGATAAGAATCGCCTTTAAAGCACATGAAAAGCGGCAAAACGTCCACAATGATGCCCTTGGCCAAAAAGGGCGTATGCGTTTTTTCCTGAATATATTCAGGAAAAAACGCATACGCCCTTTTTGGCCAACCAAGCAACCTGGAAAGGCAAATCAGCGCTACAAAGAAGTCTCGCTTCCCATCGGTGAAAAGGGCCATGCTGCAAAAAGTGTCAAAACCAGAAATGCAGGACAGGCCATGGAGAAATGGCAGCCTTGCTACACTGATGGGCGGGATGTAAATTGCCAACAGCCACTCTGGAGAAGTGCACGTTGTGTCCTGAAACATCGAAAAAAAACAGCTTAGGGAGCATAGGGCACGTCCACTCATGGGCGTATAAATTGGAAAAACTAAAAATCAGCAAGACACAGGCACCGGAAAGTTTAGGGCTGCTCCGTTGACAAGAACCTCCACTTCATGACACCTTAAATATCCCAGGAAAGAGAAAAATGAATAAAGAAATTGTGGTCCTTATGTACAATGGAATATCACTCAGACATGAAATCAATGTCATAAGGCTAGTAGAAGCAAGATGAGTGGAGTTAGGTACGACGATTCAAAGTGAAATAAGTCACACAGAAAAAGACAATTATCATAAGCTATCACTTATAGAGGGAATGTAAAAACCGCTACACTTGAACTGAATTACAAAACAGAACAGAGTCACACGTTTAGAAAACACACTATGGCTGCTTAACGGGAATGGTGAGGTGGGGTGATGCATAAAACAAGGGTTTCAAATTAGCTCAGATACCGTTCCATACACCCAATATGTAATAGACAAGACCTACTCCTTGCTCAGTGAACTGGACTCAACACCCCCTATTCACCACACAAGAATATATGTGACTAGTAAGAATCTTAAAACCTATGTATTGATATCTCTCTGGAAGTGAGTCAAGTGGGTGTAAAGCCGCATAAACACAACCATGAAAAGCAGCTAAACCCCATTATAAAAATAAATTACTTTTAAAAACCCGTAAAACAAAGACAGTGAAAGAGAGAGAAATTCTTACAAAATTCGTTCAGAGGCTGTGATGCAACCTGGATTGACCATATCTAGACCCACACCTGGATGAGACATAAGGGTGGACACTCTTGGGGCTGAGAGGTTGGGTGAGGTTGGGTGAGCAAACGCAGACCCTTTAAAGTAATACTGCGTGGTACCCATCCCATGGGTCCCAAATCTCCAGGTTCAAGGGCATCTTCCTACATCGAAAACATGCATGAGAAACCCAGAAGATGGTACACCGTGTGATTTTGAAAGGTTTCTAAAACGCACCTCATTTCTCATCTCCTTGTGCTCGGTTACGCCATTCCAGCTACTTTACTAGCAATCTCCCTACTTGGAGAATCAGCACCTTTAACCTCCTGTTCCCTACAGGTTGCAATTTGTCCTGAGGATGAACGGGAAGAGGGGCAACCAATGAGAGACTAGATCTAGGTGTTGGGACAGGCACAGGTCACTCTATTTTCCCAACAGGAAGAAGAATTAACCACAGGCTCAGCCTGCCGCCCAGAAGCAGAATAGGGCCTGAGGCAATCCCGCGCTTTTGCGGCCAGCTCCCAAAAAAGACAGTTGAAAAATGGACCTCAGGGAAACTGCAATTCACAAACCCGCAGAGTTATAAATGATAACTCTCATCCACAGATATATTGAGGGAAGGCAACGAAGAGGATTTGAAAGCAAGGCAGAATTGCAGGAAACAGATTTCAGGAGGTAGGTACGAATCGCCTTTAAAGCACATGAAAAGCGGCAAAACGTCGACAATGATGCCCTTGGCCAAAAAGGGCGTATGCGTTTTTTCCTGAATATATTCAGGAAAAAACGCATACGCCCTTTTTGGCCAACCAAGCAACCTGGAAAGGCAAATCAGCGCTACAAAGAAGTCTCGCTTCCCATCGGTCAAAAGGGCCATGCTGCAAAAAGTGTCAAAACCAGAAATGCAGGACAGGCCATGGAGAAATGGCAGCCTTGCTACACTGATGGGCGGGATGTAAATTGCCAACAGCCACTCTGGAGAAGTGTACGTTGTGTCCTGAAACATGGGAAAAAAACAGCTTAGGGAGCATAGGGCACGTCCACTCATGGGCGTATAAATTGGAAAAACTAAAAATCAGCAAGACACAGGCACCGGAAAGTTTAGGGCTACTCTGTTGACAAGAACCTCCACTTCATCACACCTTAAATATCCCAGGAAAGAGAAAAATGTATAAAGAAGTTGTGGTCCTTATGTACAATGGAATATCACTCAGACATGAAGTCAATGTTATAAGGCTAGTAGAAGCAAGATGAGTGGAGTTAGGTACGACGATTCTAAGTGAAATAAGTCACACAGAAAAAGACACTTATCATAAGCTATCACTTATAGAGGGAATGTAAAAACCGCTACACTTGAACTGAATTACAAAACAGAACAGAGTCACACGTTTAGAAAACACACTATATCTGCTTAACAGTAAAGGTGAGGTGGGGAGATGCATAAAACAAGGGTTTCAAATTCGCTCAGATACCGTTCCATACACCCAATATGTAATAGACAAGACCTACTCCTTGCTCAGTGAACTGGACTCAACACCCCCTATTCACCACACAAGAATATATGTGACTAGTAAGAATCTTAAAACCTATGTATTGATATCTCTCTGGAAGTGAGTCAAGTGGGTGTAAAGCCGCATAAACACAACCATGAAAAGCAGCTAAACCCCATTATAAAAATAAATTACTTTTAAAAACCCGTAAAACAAAGACAGTGAAAGAGAGAGAAATTCTTTCAAAATTCGTTCAGAGGCTGTGACGCAACCTGGATTGACCATATCTAGACCCACAGCTGGATGAGACATAAGGGTGGACACCCTTGGGGCTGAGAGGTTGGGTGAGGTTGGGTGAGCAAACGCAGACCCTTTAAAGTAATACTGCGTGGTACCCATCCCATGGGTCCCAAATCTCCAGGTTCAAGGGCATCTTCCTACATCGAAAACATGCATGAGAAACCCAGAAGATGGTACACCGTTTGATTTTGAAAGGTTTCTAAAACGCACCTCATTTCTCATCTCCTTGTGCTCGGTTACGCCATTCCAGCTACTTTACTAGCAATCTCCCTACTTGGAGAATCAGCACCTTATCCTCCTGTTCCCTACAGGTTGCAATTTGTCCTGAGGATGAACGGGAAGAGGGGCAACCAATGAGAGACTAGATCTAGGTGTTGGGACAGGCACAAGTCACTCTATTTTCCCAACAGGAAGAAGAATTAACCACAGGCTCAGCCTGCCGCCCAGAAGCAGAATAGGGCCTGAGGCAATCCCGCGCTTTTGCGGCCAGCTCCCAAAAAAGACAGTTGAAAAATGGACCTCAGGGAAACTGCAATTCACAAACCCGCAGAGTTATAAATGATAACTCTCATCCACAGATATATTGAGGGAAGGCAACGAAGAGGATTTGAAAGCAAGGCAGAATTGCAGGAAACAGATTTCAGGAGGTAGGTACGAATCGCCTTTAAAGCACATGAAAAGCGGCAAAACGTCGACAATGATGCCCTTGGCCAAAAAGGGCGTATGCGTTTTTTCCTGAATATATTCAGGAAAAAACGCATACGCCCTTTTTGGCCAACCAAGCAACCTGGAAAGGCAAATCAGCGCTACAAAGAAGTCTCGCTTCCCATCGGTGAAAAGGGCCATGCTGCAAAAAGTGTCAAAACCAGAAATGCAGGACAGGCCATGGAGAAATGGCAGCCTTGCTACACTGATGGGCGGGATGTAAATTACCAACAGCCACTCTGGAGAAGTGTACATTGTGTCCTGAAACATGGAAAAAAAACAGCTTTGGGAGCATAGGGCACGTCCACTCATGGGCGTATAAATTGGAAAAACTAAAAATCAGCAAGACACAGGCACCGGAAAGTTTAGGGCTGCTCTGTTGACAAGAACCTCCACTTCATGACACCTTAAATATCCCAGGAAAGAGAAAATTGGATAAAGAAGTTGTGGTCCTTATGTACAATGGAATATCACTCAGACATGAAATCAATGTCATAAGGCTAGTAGAAGCAAGATGAGTGGAGTTAGGTACAACGATTCTAAGTGAAATAAGTCACACAGAAAAAGACACTTATCATAAGCTATCACTTATAGAGGGAATGTAAAAACCGCTATACTTGAACTGAATTACAAAACAGAACAGAGTCACACGTTTAGAAAACACACTATGGCTGCTTAACGGGAATGGTGAGGTGGGGTGATGCATAAAACAAGGGTTTCAAATTCGCTCAGATACCGTTCCATACACCCAATATGTAATAGACAAGACCTACTCCTTGCTCAGTGAACTGGACTCAACACCCCCTATTCACCACACAAGAATATATGTGACTAGTAAGAATCTTAAAACCTATGTATTGATATCTCCCTGGAAGTGAGTCAAGTGGGGGTAAAGCCGCATAAACACAGCCATGAAAAGCAGCTAAACCCCATTATAAAAATAAATTACTTTTAAAAACCCATAAAACAAAGACAGTGAAAGAGAGAGAAATTCTTTCAAAATTCGTTCAGAGGCTGTGATGCAACCTGGATTGACCATATCTAGACCCACACCTGGATGAGACATAAGGGTGGACACTCTTGGGGCTGAGAGGTTGGGTGAGGTTGGGTGAGCAAACGCAGACCCTTTAAAGTAATACTGCGTGGTACCCATCCCATGGGTCCCAAATCTCCAGGTTCAAGGGCATCTTCCTACATCGAAAACATGCATGAGAAACCCAGAAGATGGTACACCGTGTGATTTTGAAAGGTTTCTAAAACGCACCTCATTTCTCATCTCCTTGTGCTCGGTTACGCCATTCCAGCTACTTTACTAGCAATCTCCCTACTTGGAGAATCAGCACCTTTAACCTCCTGTTCCCTACAGGTTGCAATTTGTCCTGAGGATGAACGGGAAGAGGGGCAACCAATGAGAGACTAGATCTAGGTGTTGGGACAGGCACAGGTCACTCTATTTTCCCAACAGGAAGAAGAATTAACCACAGGCTCAGCCTGCCGCCCAGAAGCAGAATAGGGCCTGAGGCAATCCCGCGCTTTTGCGGCCAGCTCCCAAAAAAGACAGTTGAAAAATGGAGCTCAGGGAAACTGCAATTCACAAACCCGCAGAGTTATAAATGATAACTCTCATCCACAGATATATTGAGGGAAGGCAACGAAGAGGATTTGAAAGCAAGGCAGAATTGCAGGAAACAGATTTCAGGAGGTAGGTACGAATCGCCTTTAAAGCACATGAAAAGCGGCAAAACGTCGACAATGATGCCCTTGGCCAAAAAGGGCGTATGCGTTTTTTCCTGAATATATTCAGGAAAAAACGCATACGCCCTTTTTGGCCAACCAAGCAACCTGGAAAGGCAAATCAGCGCTACAAAGAAGTCTCGCTTCCCATCGGTGAAAAGGGCCATGCTGCAAAAAGTGTCAAAACCAGAAATGCAGGACAGGCCATGGAGAAATGGCAGCCTTGCTACACTGATGGGCGGGATGTAAATTACCAACAGCCACTCTGGAGAAGTGTACATTGTGTCCTGAAACATGGAAAAAAAACAGCTTAGGGAACATAGGGCACGTCCACTCATGGGCGTATAAATTGGAAAAACTAAAAATCAGCAAGACACAGGCACCGGAAAGTTTAGGGCTGCTCTGTTGACAAGAACCTCCACTTCATGACACCTTAAATATCCCAGGAAAGAGAAAAATGGATAAAGAAGTTGTGGTCCTTATGTACAATGGAATATCACTCAGACATGAAATCAATGTCATAAGGCTAGTAGAAGCAAGATGAGTGGAGTTAGGTACGACGATTCTAAGTGAAATAAGTCACACAGAAAAAGACACTTATCATAAGCTATCACTTATAGAGGGAATGTAAAAACCGCTACACTTGAACTGAATTACAAAACAGAACAGAGTCACACGTTTAGAAAACACACTATGGCTGCTTAACGGGAATGGTGAGGTGGGGTGATGCATAAAACAAGGGTTTCAAATTCGCTCAGATACCGTTCCATACACCCAATATGTAATAGACAAGACCTACTCCTTGCTCAGTGAACTGGACTCAACACCCCCTATTCACCACACAAGAATATATGTGACTAGTAAGAATCTTAAAACCTATGTATTGATATCTCCCTGGAAGTGAGTCAAGTGGGTGTAAAGCCGCATAAACACAGCCATGAAAAGCAGCTAAACCCCATTATAAAAATAAATTACTTTTAAAAACCCATAAAACAAAGACAGTGAAAGAGAGAGAAATTCTTTCAAAATTCGTTCAGAGGCTGTGATGCAACCTGGATTGACCATAGCTAGACCCACACCTGGATGAGACATAAGGGTGGACACTCTTGGGGCTGAGAGGTTGGGTGAGGTTGGGTGAGCAAACGCAGACCCTTTAAAGTAATACTGCGTGGTACCCATCCCATGGGTCCCAAATCTCCAGGTTCAAGGGCATCTTCCTACATCGAAAACATGCATGAGAAACCCAGAAGATGGTACACCGTGTGATTTTGAAAGGTTTCTAAAACGCACCTCATTTCTCATCTCCTTGTGCTCGGTTTCGCCATTCCAGCTACTTTACTAGCAATCTCCCTACTTGGAGAATCAGCACCTTTAACCTCCTGTTCCCTACAGGTTGCAATTTGTCCTGAGGATGAACGGGAAGAGGGGCAACCAATGAGAGACTAGATCTAGGTGTTGGGACAGGCACAGATCACTCTATTTTCCCAACAGGAAGAAGAATTAACCACAGGCTCAGCCTGCCGCCCAGAAGCAGAATAGGGCCTGAGGCAATCCCGCGCTTTTGCGGCCAGCTCCCAAAAAAGACAGTTGAAAAATGGAGCTCAGGGAAACTGCAATTCACAAACCCGCAGAGTTATAAATGATAACTCTCATCCACAGATATATTGAGGGAAGGCAACGAAGAGGATTTGAAAGCAAGGCAGAATTGCAGGAAACAGATTTCAGGAGGTAGGTACGAATCGCCTTTAAAGCACATGAAAAGCGGCAAAACGTCGACAATGATGCCCTTGGCCAAAAAGGGCGTATGCGTTTTTTCCTGAATATATTCAGGAAAAAACGCATACGCCCTTTTTGGCCAACCAAGCAACCTGGAAAGGCAAATCAGCGCTACAAAGAAGTCTCGCTTCCCATCGGTGAAAAGGGCCATGCTGCAAAAAGTGTCAAAACCAGAAATGCAGGACAGGCCATGGAGAAATGGCAGCCTTGCTACACTGATGGGCGGGATGTAAATTACCAACAGCCACTCTGGAGAAGTGTACATTGTGTCCTGAAACATGGAAAAAAAACAGCTTAGGGAACATAGGGCACGTCCACTCATGGGCGTATAAATTGGAAAAACTAAAAATCAGCAAGACACAGGCACCGGAAAGTTTAGGGCTGCTCTGTTGACAAGAACCTCCACTTCATGACACCTTAAATATCCCAGGAAAGAGAAAAATGGATAAAGAAGTTGTGGTCCTTATGTACAATGGAATATCACTCAGACATGAAATCAATGTCATAAGGCTAGTAGAAGCAAGATGAGTGGAGTTAGGTACGACGATTCTAAGTGAAATAAGTCACACAGAAAAAGACACTTATCATAAGCTATCACTTATAGAGGGAATGTAAAAACCGCTACACTTGAACTGAATTACAAAACAGAACAGAGTCACACGTTTAGAAAACACACTATGGCTGCTTAACGGGAATGGTGAGGTGGGGTGATGCATAAAACAAGGGTTTCAAATTCGCTCAGATACCGTTCCATACACCCAATATGTAATAGACAAGACCTACTCCTTGCTCAGTGAACTGGACTCAACACCCCCTATTCACCACACAAGAATATATGTGACTAGTAAGAATCTTAAAACCTATGTATTGATATCTCCCTGGAAGTGAGTCAAGTGGGTGTAAAGCCGCATAAACACAGCCATGAAAAGCAGCTAAACCCCATTATAAAAATAAATTACTTTTAAAAACCCATAAAACAAAGACAGTGAAAGAGAGAGAAATTCTTTCAAAATTCGTTCAGAGGCTGTGATGCAACCTGGATTGACCATAGCTAGACCCACACCTGGATGAGACATAAGGGTGGACACTCTTGGGGCTGAGAGGTTGGGTGAGGTTGGGTGAGCAAACGCAGACCCTTTTAAGTAATACTGCGTGGTACCCATCCCATGGGTCCCAAATCTCCAGGTTCAAGGGCATCTTCCTACATCGAAAACATGCATGAGAAACCCAGAAGATGGTACACCGTGTGATTTTGAAAGGTTTCTAAAACGCACCTCATTTCTCATCTCCTTGTGCTCGGTTTCGCCATTCCAGCTACTTTACTAGCAATCTCCCTACTTGGAGAATCAGCACCTTTAACCTCCTGTTCCCTACAGGTTGCAATTTGTCCTGAGGATGAACGGGAAGAGGGGCAACCAATGAGAGACTAGATCTAGGTGTTGGGACAGGCACAGATCACTCTATTTTCCCAACAGGAAGAAGAATTAACCACAGGCTCAGCCTGCCGCCCAGAAGCAGAATAGGGCCTGAGGCAATCCCGCGCTTTTGCGGCCAGCTCCCAAAAAAGACAGTTGAAAAATGGAGCTCAGGGAAACTGCAATTCACAAACCCGCAGAGTTATAAATGATAACTCTCATCCACAGATATATTGAGGGAAGGCAACGAAGAGGATTTGAAAGCAAGGCAGAATTGCAGGAAACAAATTTCAGGAGGTAGGTACGAATCGCCTTTAAAGCACATGAAAAGCGGCAAAACGTCGACAATGATGCCCTTGGCCAAAAAGGGCGTATGCGTTTTTTCCTGAATATATTCAGGAAAAAACGCATACGCCCTTTTTGGCCAACCAAGCAACCTGGAAAGGCAAATCAGCGCTACAAAGAAGTCTCGCTTCCCATCGGTGAAAAGGGCCATGCTGCAAAAAGTGTCAAAACCAGAAATGCAGGACAGGCCATGCAGAAATGGCAGCCTTGCTACACTGATGGGCGGGATGTAAATTGCCAACAGCCACTCTGGAGAAGTGTACGTTGTGTCCTGAAACATGGAAAAAAAACAGCTTAGGGAGCATAGGGCACGTCCACTCATGGGCGTATAAATTGGAAAAACTAAAAATCAGCAAGACACAGGCACCGGAAAGTTTAGGGCTGCTCTGTTGACAAGAACCTCCACTTCATGACACCTTAAATATCCAGGAAAGAGAAAAATGGATAAAGAAGTTGTGGTCCTTATGTACAATGGAATATCACTCAGACATGAAATCAATGTCATAAGGCTAGTAGAAGCAAGATGAGTGGAGTTAGGTACGACGATTCTAAGTGAAATAAGTCACACAGAAAAAGACACTTATCATAAGCTACCACTTATAGAGGGAATGTAAAAACCGCTACACTTGAACTGAATTACAAAACAGAACAGAGTCACACGTTTAGAAAACACACTATGGCTGCTTAACGGGAATGGTGAAGTGGGGTGATGCATAAAACAAGGGTTTCAAATTCGCTCAGATACCGTTCCATACACCCAATATGTAATAGACAAGACCTACTCCTTGCTCAGTGAACTGGACTCAACACCCCCTATTCACCACACAAGAATATATGTGACTAGTAAGAATCTTAAAACCTATGTATTGATATCTGTCTGGAAGTGAGTCAAGTGGGTGTAAAGCCGCATAAACACAACCATGAAAAGCAGCTAAACCCCATTATAAAAATAAATTACTTTTAAAAACCCGTAAAACAAAGACAGTGAAAGAGAGAGAAATTCTTACAAAATTCGTTCAGAGGCTGTGATGCAACCTGGATTGACCATATCTAGACCCACACCTGGATGAGACATAAGGGTGGACACTCTTGGGGCTGAGAGGTTGGGTGAGGTTGGGTGAGCAAACGCAGACCCTTTAAAGTAATACTGCGTGGTACCCATCCCATGGGTCCCAAATCTCCAGGTTCAAGGCATCTTCCTACATCGAAAACATGCATGAGAAACCCAGAAGATGGTACACCGTGTGATTTTGAAAGGTTTCTAAAACGCACCTCATTTCTCATCTCCTTGTGCTCGGTTTCGCCATTCCAGCTACTTTACTAGCAATCTCCCTACTTGGAGAATCAGCACCTTTAACCTCCTGTTCCCTACAGGTTGCAATTTGTCCTGAGGATGAATGGGAAGAGGGGCAACCAATGAGAGACTATATCTAGGTGTTGGGACAGGCACAGGTCACTCTATTTTCCCAACAGGAAGAAGAATTAACCACAGGCTCAGCCTGCCGCCCAGAAGCAGAATAGGGCCTGAGGCAATCCCGCGCTTTTGCGGCCAGCTCCCAAAAAAGGACAGTTGAAAAATGGAGCTCAGGGAAACTGCAATTCACAAACCCGCAGAGTTATAAATGATAACTCTCATCCACAGATATATTGAGGGAAGGCAACGAAGAGGATTTGAAAGCAAGGCAGAATTGCAGGAAACAGATTTCAGGAGGTAGATAAGAATCGCCTTTAAAGCACATGAAAAGCGGCAAAACGTCCACAATGATGCCCTTGGCCAAAAAGGGCGTATGCGTTTTTTCCTGAATATATTCAGGAAAAAACGCATACGCCCTTTTTGGCCAACCAAGCAACCTGGAAAGGCAAATCAGCGCGACAAAGAAGTCTCGCTTCCCATCGGTGAAAAGGGCCATGCTGCAAAAAGTGTCAAAACCAGAAATGCAGGACAGGCCATGGAGAAATGGCAGCCTTGCTACACTGATGGGCGGGATGTAAATTGCCAACAGCCACTCTGGAGAAGTGCACGTTGTGTCCTGAAACATTGAAAAAAAACAGCTTAGGGAGCATAGGGCACGTCCACTCATGGGCGTATAAATTGGAAAAACTAAAAATCAGCAAGACACAGGCACCGGAAAGTTTAGGGCTGCTCTGTTGACAAGAACCTCCACTTCATGACACCTTAAATATCCCAGGAAAGAGAAAAATGGATAAAGAAATTGTGGTCCTTATGTACAATGGAATATCACTCAGACATGAAATCAATGTCATAAGGCTAGTAGAAGAAAGATGAGTGGATTTAGGTACGACGATTCTAAGTGAAATAAGTCACACAGAAAAAGACACTTATCATAAGATATCACTTATAGAGGGAATGTAAAAACCGCTACACTTGAACTGAATTACAAAACAGAACAGAGTCACACATTTAGAAAACACACTATGGCTGCTTAACGGGAATGGTGAGGTGGGGTGATGCATAAAACAAGGGTTTCAAATTCGCTCAGATACCGTTCCATACACCCAATATGTAATAGACAAGACCTACTCCTTGCTCAGTGAACTGGACTCAACACCCCCTATTCACCACACAAGAATATATGTGACTAGTAAGAATCTTAAAACCTATGTATTGATATCTGTCTGGAAGTGAGTCAAGTGGGTGTAAAGCCGCATAAACACAACCATGAAAAGCAGCTAAACCCCATTATAAAAATAAATTACTTTTTAAAACCCGTAAAACAAAGACAGTGAAAGAGAGAGAAATTCTTACAAAATTCGTTCAGAGGCTGTGATGCAACCTGGATTGACCATATCTAGACCCACACCTGGATGAGACATAAGGGTGGACACTCTTGGGGCTGAGAGGTTGGGTGAGGTTGGGTGAGCAAACGCAGACCCTTTAAAGTAATACTGCGTGGTACCCATCCCATGGGTCCCAAATCTCCAGGTTCAAGGGCATCTTCCTACATCGAAAACATGCATGAGAAACCCAGAAGATGGTACACCGTGTGATTTTGAAAGGTTTCTAAAATGCACCTCATTTCTCATCTCCTTGTGCTCGGTTACGCCATTCCAGCTACTTTACTAGCAATCTCCCTACTTGGAGAATCAGCACCTTTAACCTCCTGTTCCCTACAGGTTGCAATTTGTCCTGAGGATGAACGGGGAAGAGGGGCAACCAATGAGAGACTAGATCTAGGTGTTGGGACAGGCACAGGTCACTCTATTTTCCCAACAGGAAGAAGAATTAACCACAGGCTCAGCCTGCCGCCCAGAAGCAGAATAGGGCCTGAGGCAATCCCGCGCTTTTGCGGCCAGCTCCCAAAAAAGACAGTTGAAAAATGGACCTCAGGGAAACTGCAATTCACAAACCCGCAGAGTTATAAATAATAACTCTCATCCACAGATATATTGAGGGAAGGCAACGAAGAGGATTTGAAAGCAAGGCAGAATTGCAGGAAACAGATTTCAGGAGGTAGATACGAATCGCCTTTAAAGCACATGAAAAGCGGCAAAACGTCGACAATGATGCCCTTGGCCAAAAAGGGCGTATGCGTTTTTTCCTGAATATATTCAGGAAAAAACGCATATGCCCTTTTTGGCCAACCAAGCAACCTGGAAAGGCAAATCAGCGCTACAAAGAAGTCTCGCTTCCCATCGGTGAAAAGGGCCATGCTGCAAAAAGTGTCAAAACCAGAAATGCAGGACAGGCCATGGAGAAATGGCAGCCTTGCTACACTGATGGGCGGGATGTAAATTACCAACAGCCACTCTGGAGAAATGTACATTGTGTCCTGAAACATGGAAAAAAAAACAGCTTAGGGAGCATAGGGCACGTCCACTCATGGGCGTATAAATTGGAAAAACTAAAAATCAGCAAGACACAGGCACCGGAAAGTTTAGGGCTGCTCTGTTGACAAGAACCTCCACTTCATGACACCTTAAATATCCCAGGAAAGAGAAAAATGGATAAAGAAGTTGTGGTCCTTATGTACAATGGAATATCACTCAGACATGAAATCAATGTCATAAGGCTAGTAGAAGCAAGATGAGTGGAGTTAGGTACGACGATTCTAAGTGAAATAAGTCACACAGAAAAAGACACTTATCATAAGCTATCACTTATAGAGGGAATGTAAAAACCGCTACACTTGAACTGAATTACAAAACAGAACAGAGTCACACGTTTAGAAAACACACTATGGCTGCTTAACGGGAATGGTGAGGTGGGGTGATGCATAAAACAAGGGTTTCAAATTTGCTCAGATACCGTTCCATACACCCAATATGTAATAGACAAGACCTACTCCTTGCTCAGTGAACTGGACTCAACACCCCCTATTCACCACACAAGAATATATGTGACTAGTAAGAATCTTAAAACCTATGTATTGATATCTCTCTGGAAGTGAGTCAAGTGGGTGTAAAGCCGCATAAACACAGCCATGAAAAGCAGCTAACCCCATTATAAAAATAAATTACTTTTAAAAACCCATAAAACAAAGACAGTGAAAGAGAGAGAAATTCTTTCAAAATTCGTTCAGAGGCTGTGATGCAACCTGGATTGACCATATCTAGACCCACACCTGGATGAGACATAAGGGTGGACACTCTTGGGGCTGAGAGGTTGGGTGAGGTTGGGTGAGCAAACGCAGACCCTTTAAAGTAATACTGCGTGGTACCCATCCCATGGGTCCCAAATCTCCAGGTTCAAGGGCATGTTCCTACATCGAAAACATGCATGAGAAACCCAGAGATGGTACACCGTGTGATTTTGAAAGGTTTCTAAAACGCACCTCATTTCTCATCTCCTTGTGCTCGGTTTCGCCATTCCAGCTACTTTACTAGCAATCTCCCTACTTGGAGAATCAGCACCTTTAACCTCCTGTTCCCTACAGGTTGCAATTTGTCCTGAGGATGAACGGGAAGAGGGGCAACCAATGAGAGACTAGATCTAGGTGTTGGGACAGGCACAGGTCACTCTATTTTCCCAACAGGAAGAAGAATTAACCACAGGCTCAGCCTGCCGCCCAGAAGCAGAATAGGGCCTGAGGCAATCCCGTGCTTTTGCGGCCAGCTCCCAAAAAAGACAGTTGAAAAATGGAGCTCAGGGAAACTGCAATTCACAAACCCGCAGAGTTATAAATGATAACTCTCATCCACAGATATATTGAGGAAGGCAACGAAGAGGATTTGAAAGCAAGGCAGAATTTCAGGAAACAGATTTCAGGAGGTAGGTACGAATCGCCTTTAAAGCACATGAAAAGCGGCAAAACGTCGACAATGATGCCCTTGGCCAAAAAGGGCGTATGCGTTTTTTCCTGAATATATTCAGGAAAAAACGCATACGCCCTTTTTGGCCAACCAAGCAACCTGGAAAGGCAAATCAGCGCTACAAAGAAGTCTCGCTTCCCATCGGTGAAAAGGGCCATGCTGCAAAAAGTGTCAAAACCAGAAATGCAGGACAGGCCATGGAGAAATGGCAGCCTTGCTACACTGATGGGCGGGATGTAAATTGCCAACAGCCACTCTGGAGAAGTGTACGTTGTGTCCTGAAACATGGAAAAAAAACAGCTTAGGGAGCATAGGGCACGTCCACTCATGGGCGTATAAATTGGAAAAACTAAAAATCAGCAAGACACAGGCACCGGAAAGTTTAGGGCTGCTCTGTTGACAAGAACCTCCACTTCATGACACCTTAAATATCCCAGGAAAGAGAAAAATGGATAAAGAAGTTGTGGTCCTTATGTACAATGGAATATCACTCAGACATGAAATCAATGTCATAAGGCTAGTAGAAGCAAGATGAGTGGAGTTAGGTACGACGATTCTAAGTGAAATAAGTCACACAGAAAAAGACACTTATCATAAGCTATCACTA